>NC_134696.1:63523457-63823457 GCF_050947455.1 Rhinoderma darwinii | reverse complement strand
CTGACCGGTCTACCTTCTGCTTCTTGACTGGCCGACCTCTTCATCCAACACATCTTCTGCCTGCATGGCTTACCTCTGCATATCGTGTCGGATTGGGAGGTTCAGTTCACCTCGAAATTTTGGAGGGCCCTCTGCAAACTCCTTCATGTAAAGTTGGACTTTTCCTCAGCCTACAATCCCCAGTCCAATGGCCAAGTTGAGAGGATCAACCAAATTATGGAGAACTATCTACGACACTTCATCTCCAGGCAGCATGATGACTGGGTGCAGCTTCTTCCTTGGGCCGAGTTCTCCTTTAACAACCACACAAGTGAGTCCACTGCTTCTACACCATTCTTTATTGTCTACGGCGAGCATCCACAAATTCCTTTCCCTGTGTCTGCTATGTCCCAGGTGCCTGCAGCTGACTCTGCATTCAGGGACTTCCTACAGATCTGGCAGCAAACCCAATCCTCTGTTCTGCTGGCGGTCGACCGCATGAAGCGAAAGGCAGATACAAGAAGAGGAGAGCCTCCCCAGTTTCTTCCGGGTACCAAGGTCCGGCTGTCCTCAAAGAATATCCGGCTGAGGGTGTCGTTGTGCAAATTCTCTCCCAGGTTCCTACGACCCTTTGAGATCATCCAGCAGATCAACCCGGTCCCTTATAAGCTTCAGCTGCCCACTACCCTCAGAATCCCCAACTCCTTTCACGTGTCTCTTCTGAAGCCTGTGGTCCTGAACCGCTACTCTAAGGCTCAGCCCTGCAGTTGGCCCCATCGGTTCTGCTGATGTATTCGAGGTCAAGGAGATCTTGGACTTCAAGAGGATAAGATGAAAAGCCTTTTACTTGGGGGATTGGTCCTGGGAGCCAGAGGAGAACGTCAAAGCTCCTTCCCTCATTAAGAAGTTCCTATCTCGTTCTGGCCCAAAGGGGAGGGGGCGTAAGAGGCTGGATACTGTAATGTCTGTGGTCGCAGACCACAGACTCCTATCATCCTGCAGACATCTTCCTCCCCAGAGATGTCAGCACATGTGGCCTTCCTGTCCTGGAGTGACCACTAGGGTGCACGCTCTAGCTCATTCCCGGCCTTAATGGGCCAAAGCACTCACAGGTTTTAGATTGACTGATTGCTCCCATGATGACCCTGGACTATAAGAAGGGCCCTGCCCCTTCCTCATTGCCTGAGCGTTGTTGTGTTTACCCTTGTTAGTCTTTGCAAATGGTCCCTTAGTGTTTTCCAGTTCCCAGTGTTCTCATTCCTGCTACCTGTATCCTGTATCCCATGCTATCATGTTCCTGTGCCATAGAGAGTTGGAGTCGTGTTGTGTCATGTACTATGCCTGCTGTATTTCACCGCGCCTGGTGTCTGCCTGCTGCCAAGGTCCCATCTGAGCCTGCCATCGCTACTGTCTGTATTGCCACAGGTAACCTTATTCGAACCATTGACTTTGCCTTGGTATCCTGTTTGGCCAGCTGCTATCCTGCTACGGCGGTACGGCCCAGTGGGTCCACACACCCATAGGGGAAGTATCACTCTTCTATATCTATTGTAATAGATAAAGTTATTGTATCTAACCCCCTTTCCACCCCTTCCTTCCCTTGCTTCCCTTCCCTGAGAATTGTTGTAAAGGATCTGCCAGGCACAACTTCTGTGGATACTCCCATAGGTAATCAGTCTGCACCTGAGTCTATGTCTCTGAGACTGACTCCATCTTCCACCACTCAGGATGGCAGGCTTAGGAGTGGGAGAGCCTATCACAGCCTGGCCAGACGGAGCTAGCTCCCGCCCTCTGTCTATTTATACCTGCCTTTCCTGTTCCTCCTTTGCTTGTGATTCTTCTCGTGTGGTTTCCTGGCCCAGCTACAGCTTCTATCTATTTGATCCTGCTCCATACTGACCCTGGCTTTCTGACTACTCTCCTGCTCTGCATTTGGTACCTCGTGCACTCCTGGTTTGACTCGGCTCGTTAACCACTCTTGTTGCTCACGGTGTTACCGTGAGCAACTGCCCCTTTCCCTTTGCTTTGTGTTCCCTTGTCTGTTTGTCTCGTGCACTTACTGAGCGTAGGGACCGCCGCCCAGTTGTACCCCGTCGCCTAGGGCGGGTCGTTGCAAATAGGCAGGGACAGAGTGGCGGGTAGATTAGGGCTCACTTGTCCGTTTCCCTACCCCCGTCATTACATAATCACAAGCCCGTATACCTAGTCTACCCTGCTCCCTGACACTACTATGGACCCCCTTGAGACCCTAGCCCAGCAAATGCAGGGTCTCTCCCTACAGGTCCTGGCCCTGGCTCAGAGGGTCAACCAGCCTGACGTTACCATGGTAGTGCCCCTCACCTCACCTCTTGAACCCCACCTCAAGTTGCCTGACCGGTTCTCAGGGGACCGGAGGACTTTTCTCTCCTTTCGGGAGAGTTGTAGGCTCTACTTTCGCTTAAAGCCACATTCCTCAGGTTCTGAGAGCCAGCGGGTGGGTATAATTATGTCCTGGCTCAAGGAAGGGCCCCAAGAGTGGGCCTTCTCCTTGGCTCCTGACGCCCCTGAACTTTCCTCCGTTGATCGTTTCTTTTCTGCTCTCGGACTCATTTATGACGAGACTGACAGGACTGCCTTTGCCGAGAGTCAGATGGTGACCTTACGTCAGGGTAAGAGACCTGTTGAGGAGTATTGTTCTGACTTTAGGAAGTGGTGCGTAGCTTCTCGGTGGAATGACCCTTCCTTAAGGTGCCAGTTTAGGTTGGGTCTGTCGAACGCCCTGAAAGACCTGCTAGTTAGTCATCCCTCTTCTGACTCCCTAGATCAGGTTATGGCTTTAGCGGTACGACTTGACCGATGTCTCAGGGAACGACAGCTTGAACGTTTCTGTGTTTTCCCCTCTGACTCCCCCATGATGATTCCCGAGGTCCCGTTGCTTCGCTCTTCCACGGAAGACTCGGAGGTACCTATGCAACTAGGGGCCTCCGTGTCCCCCTGACAACGTAGAGAGTTCCGCAGGAAGAATGGTCTCTGCTTCTATTGTGTGGATGACAAGCATCAAGTGAGCACCTGTCCTAGGCGTAAGAATAAGCAGCCGGAAAACTTCTGCGCCTAAGTGATCATCGGGGAGGTCACTTGGGCGCACAGGTATTTCCCGTAAATATGAAACGTAATAAAATCTTGCTTACCTTTCAGGTCTCTTTTGGTGGTAGGTCTGCTACCGGCAGTGCCTTCGTGGATTCAGGGTTTTCTGCTAATATCATGTCTGTGGAATTTGCTATGTCTCTAGCTATGCCTTTGATTGATTTGCCTAAACCTGTCCCGGTAGTGGGTATCGACTCCACTCCTCTTGCTAATGGTTATTTTACACAGCATACCCCTGTTTTTGAACTCCTTGTTGGCTCCATGCATTTGGAGCAGTGCTCTGTACTGTTGATGCAGGGATTATCGTCCAATTTGGTTTTAGGCCTTCCCTAGTTGCAGTTGCATAATCCCACGTTTGACTGGAATACTGGGGAGCTTACCAAATGGGGTAATGAATGCTTGACGTCATGTTTTTCTGTTAATTCTATTTCTCCCCCTGAGGAGGTGAACACGCTACCTGAGTTTGTTCAGGACTTCGCTGATGTTTTCTCTAAGGAGGCCTCCGAAGTGTTACCTCCTCATAGAGAATACGATTGCGCTATCGAATTGGTACCAGGAGCTAAGCTTCCTAAGGGTAGGATATTTAATCTTTCTTGTCCCGAACGTGAAGCCATGAGAGAGTATATCCTGGAATGCCTGGCCAAGGGTTACATTCGCCCCTCTACTTCTCCGGTAGGTGCTGGCTTCTTCTTCGTAGGGAAGAAGGATGGTGGTCTTAGGCCATGCATTGACTACCGTAACTTGAATAAGGTCACTGTAAGGAACCAGTATCCCCTTCATTTGATTCCTGATCTCTTTAATCAGGTTCAGGGGGCCCAATGGTTCTCTAAGTTTGATCTACGGGGGGCGTATAACCTTATCCGCATCAAAGAGGGGGATGAGTGGAAGACTGCGTTTAACACGCCCGAAGGTCATTTCGAATACCTCGTCATGCCCTTTGGGTTGTTTAATGCTCCTGCGGTCTTCCAGAATTTCATAAATGAGATTTTGAGAGATTACCTCGGGGTATTTCTTGTATTGTACCTTGATGACATACTGGTGTTTTCCAAGGACTGGTCCTCCCACATTGAGCATGTCAGGAAGGTGCTCCAGGTCCTTCGGGAAAACAAACTGTTTGCGAAAACCGAAAAATGTGTGTTTGGGGTACAGGAGATACCATTTTTGGGTCAAATCCTCACTCCTCATGAATTCCGCATGGACCCCGCCAAGGTCCAGGCTGTGGCGGAATGGGTCCAACCTGCCTCCCTGAAGGCGTTACAGTGTTTTTTGGGGTTCGCTAATTATTACAGGAGATTTATTGCTAACTTCTCGGTCATCGCTAAGCCTCTTACGGACCTCACTCGCAAAGGTGCTGATCTCCTCCACTGGCCTCCTGAGGCTGTCCAGGCTTTTGAGGTCCTTAAGAAGTGCTTTATCTCGTCCCCGGTGCTGGTTCAGCCCAACCAAATGGAGCCATTTATCGTGGAAGTTGACGCATCCGAGGTGGGAGTGGGGGCTGTCTTGTCCCAGGGTACCAGGTCCCTCACCCATCTCCGTCCCTGTGCCTACTTCTCCAGGAAGTTTTCGCCCACTGAGAGTAACTATGATATTGGCAACCGCAAACTCTTAGCCATTAAATGGGCATTTGAAGAGAGGCGCCACTTCCTGGAGGGGGCTAGGCACCAGGTAACGGTCCTTACCGACCACAAGAATCTGGTTTTCCTAGAATCTGCCCGGAGGCTAAACCCGAGACAAGCTCGATGGGCGTTATTTTTACCAGATTCAACTTTTTGGTTACCTATAGGGCTGGGTCTAAAAATATTAATGCCGATGCACTGTCGCGTAGCTTCATGGCCAGCCCTCCTTCGGAGGAAGATCCTGCTTGTATTTTGCCTCCTGGTATAATCATTTCTTCTATTGATTCTGATTTAGTCTCTGAAATTGCGGCTGATCAAGGTTCAGCTCCCGAGAACCTTCCTGAGGACAAGCTGTTTGTTCCCCTGCAATACTGGCTAAGGGTACTTAGGGAAAATCATGACTCCGCACTATCTGGTCATCCAGGCATCCTGGGTACCAGACACCTCATTGCCAGAAACTATTGGTGGCCTGGGTTGCCTAAAGACGTTAAGGCCTACGTCGCCGCTTGTGAGGTTTGTGCTAGGTCCAAGACTCCCAGGTCCCGACCAGCGGGCTTACTATGTTCTTTGCCCATTCCCCAGAGACCTTGGACCCATATCTCCATGGATTTTATCACCGATTTGCCTCCATCTCCAGGCAAGTCGGTGGTGTGGGTGGTAGTAGACCGCTACAGTAAGATGTGCCACTTTGTGCCCCTCAAGAAACTACCCAACGCCAAGACGTTAGCTACTCTGTTTGTCAAACACATCCTGTGTCTCCTTGGGGTCCCTGTCAATATTGTTTCGGACAGAGGGGTACAATTTGTTTCTTTGTTTTGGAGAGCCTTCTGTAAAAAGTTGGAGATTGATCTGTCCTTCTCCTCTGCCTTCCATCCTGAAACTAATGGCCAAACTGAGAGGACTAATCAATCTCTAGAACAATATTTAAGGTGTTTTTTCTCTGACTGTCAATATGATTGTGCTATAGGGAAAAAGGAAACAAAGCGCACATAGTGCATGAGCCTGTATTAGGTGAGAACAAAAGGAAAAAAGTGGTCAATTGTGCTGACCTGATGTTGTTATGCTCGGAGCATAACATCCCAAGGTGCGTGTCCAAGTTAGACTTAGGTAGAGACAGTTGCAGCCCAAATTCCGGTTTGAAGATTGGTAAAAATCCACTATGTAGATCCAGGAGATAGGGAGATAAAAAATGGAATATCCGAGGGGGCAGCTGTACTGGAAATGGCTTTTATTTGTACAACAACAACAACAACAACAATGTGTTTCAAGGCCGTACCGGCCTCTTCGTCAGGTTAGGTACAAGTGTTAGGTCTATTCATGATGACTGTGCATTTATAGCTGGCCTAGGAATCAGTACCGGGTTAAGTTACAGGTCAAAGGTCAAAGGTCAATTGTGTAAGCAAGGTACGGCAGTGAGGTATAAAAAATATTCATTTAGAAACAAAACAGTTTTTCATTCATATTAAAAGTATAGACAAAGATACAAAACAAGGATCGTAGGTTCAAAAATATGAATAAGCATTTTTTACAGAATGATAATAATATAAAAATAATAATATTAAATAAAACAATGATTAAAAAACATTAATGACAATATGTATAAAAGTATGTATAAAAAGATCATAGATGCATTTCAAGTGGAATGTCTCCGCAGTGTGTTTATTCGTTAGTTGTAGTATGAAGTTTTTTATTATTGTTTTGTATTTTCAATTTAAAACATCGTTTATTCCAAACTGTCAGTGGTGTGTATCATCGTCATGGTGATATGACGCTCCTATGTATGAGTCATATTAGCAAAGTGCGGTAATGAAGTGTGTAAGTTGTTCCCTATCAGAGAGCAGACCCGTTTTACATTAATATTCAAAATTTGTGCAAAAAGATAGAATAAGCATCTCATATATAATCATGGAAAAAGTGATTTAGAAACATGTAGAAATATATGTAGAAATATATACAAAAGCCTATTAGAGATGGAGCATCTTTGAAATGTGTATTTATTCAATGGGGGTGTTTATTTTTTGTTTATATGTACTTCAAATGTTTGGTGCTTATATTTTAGAGTATCGTTCTTTCAGAGCTGTCAGTGGTGTGTATCGTTGTCATGGTGATGTGACGTTCCTGGGTATGAGTCATTCATGCAGAGAGTGCTGCTGCCGACTCAGAGAAGGGAGCCGTGCGGTTCGAGGAAGATTGATCGGAACAAGAATACACAGCAGCCATGGGTGAGAGAATTGCCTGTATTATAGCGCACAAATGTTGGTATATTCGTTTGTATATATATATATAGGATGATTCCTATATATGTTGCTCTTAGGGTTGTAAAAACGGAGTTACATAATGGTCTCTGTTACTTCATTGAGACCTGTTGGTTTTAATGTCTTGAGTTTATACATCCAGAAGATTTCTCTTCTGCAAAGAATATTATAACGGTCTCTTTGGTTTTCCTTAATGTGATCGATCGGGGTGATGGTGAAGCAGTTAAAATCACTATCATGTGCTAGTGTGCAATGTCTGGATATACTGTGGAGTAAAAATTTCTTTTTGCAGTTGGATCTATGTTTGTTTAATCGACAATGTAAGGGTTGGATTGTTCTTCCCACGTACTGAACTCCACATTTACAGTTTATGAGATAAATCACGAATTTTGACTGACAGTTTAAGTTTTCATTGATGTTAAATACTTTTCCTGTTTGTTGAGACCGGAAAGTGTGTGTTTTATCAGTAATCGATTGACAGCACAGGCACCTAGTTGTTCCGCATTTAAAGCTGCCTATTTCAGATGATTGATTCTGTTGTTGTATTTTCCGTTTAGAATTGTCTTTTATTCCTGAGAGGTTCACTCTACTTGGGGCTAGGATGTTTTTAATAGTTCTCGCTCTTCTGAAAGTAGTTATAGCTTTTGCTGGTAGAATTTTCTGAAGAAAGGGATCAGTTTGGAGTACATGCCAGTGTTTGTTGAGAATGTCTCCTATTCTTTTGTATGATGTATTGTATTGTGTAATGAAGTTAAAACCAAAGTTCATAGTTGTTTTGCTATGTTCTTGTGTGGTTATCTGGTCACTAGTAGATGGTTGTGGAAGACAGTCCTCCTGGTTGAGAATTTCAGTTTTTTTATAGGCATCAGTTAAAAGTGTGTTTGGATAGCCTTTCTCCTTAAAGCGTTTGTATAATATTCGACTCTGTTTCTTGAAATCTGTTTTAAGTGTACAGTTTTTTCTTATTCTCTTGTATTGGCTATAAGGGATGTTCTTGAGCCATTTTGGGTGGTGTCCACTGTTAAAATTCAGGTAGCTATTAGTATCCACTTTTTTAAAATGGGTACGTGTGATGAAATTATTCCCTGATGCAATTATTGATAAATATAGAAAATCTATCTCTTTTTCTTGTATGTTGGATGTGAATGTGATACCCCAATTATTATCGTTAAGGGAGTGACAAAAATTTTGTCTTGTGACTCAAGACTAGTGGGAGGGGCTATCACTATTTAATGCACACTCCTTCTGCAGCATTCTTTGACCCATCTGCGTCCTGATGGGAACGGGTTTTCACCCACCCACCTACCTAGTAAGTATGGCCTTTTTTGTGGTTTTGATTATATCTATGTCCCATTTTTTCTGTTTGTGTTTTTAAATTAGGAACGAAAAGTTCTGGTTAGGGACTCGCAAGGCACTGGGGACCCTTGACGTTGGGTTGCGAGCTTTGCGTATTTTGGCCAAAATAACAACTAATACCCAATGTTTCATGGATATTTCTTACTACGTATACTACACTTTTTTCAGGACGCAGCCGGGTCTTATATGCTGGGAGGGCATGATGTGCTGGCGTTTGGTTTGGAATGCAGAGCAGCCCGCTTTAGCTAACACTAGCGGCGTTACAAATAGGCTGTTATTCGGCAAGATACTCCATGCCTGACGACCAGCACATTATCCCTCCACGTATTACACATAGTACTGACACCCCATGTACTATTCACAGCACTGACCCCTATTCATCACATTTATTTATTTATTTATTTATTTTTATTACATTATTACACAGTTCTGACACTTTCATACATACATATTTATTTTTTACCATCCATTCACACCCTAGCACTACACTGACACTCATTTATCGCACACCTTTGAGCACTTAGTTAGCCACTCCCCTCAAGACTAGTGGGAGGGGCTATCACTATTTAATGCACACTCCTTCTGCAGCATTCTTTGACCCGTCTGCGTCCTGATGGGAACGGGTTTTCACCCACCCACCTACCTAGTAAGTATGGCCTTTTTTGTGGTTTTGATAATTTACAATAGGTCTGCAAAAGTCAGGGATTTCATTCCTGGGGATGGAGTACTTATCTTACTACCCACCGTAGAAAGTAGCTTGTTGGCTGAGTGGCGCCAGGCTGTACGGCCCAGATGCCATCTTAGGCTGCCTTTATGTAATGATGAACGCAAACACGTGGGTGCGTTATCACGGAGGGGTGCGATGCAGTGTCTAGAAAACAGTGATCGCTTTGAGGGAGTGAGATTTTTGCCATTTCCACTAATGCTGTGGACTGGACTATAGAAGCGCTGAGTCTGAGGAGAAGGCTAGAACTGAGGTGTCATGCAAAGTCTAATGATAACCAGACTAGGCTATATCTATGCTAGGGTCTGTGGCTGCAGCCAGCCACCACAAACTACCCCAAAACATGCAGATGTAGCTACCATCTTGAGGCCTACTGGGCACAAGCAGACAACTCCTTGCATCAAGGAAGGGGTGCCCTTGGCCCTAACTCTGCCGGTCCCAAAGTACAAAAAGCCAGCTATCTTGCCAACCTGCTCCACCTGTACATAGTTGTAACCACGTGCTGTACCTCCCACCCCGGGAAAAATTTATATAATATTTGTGGCTAAATGCAACATCAGCAACCGCAAATCAACTGCACATATTGTAAAAGTGGAAGAAAAAATAAAAGAGGATATGCTAACTTCCTGCTTTGTTTCATATCTTTCCGTGCCATCCCTGCGGGGCTTCATCATTGCACCTCACCCCCCACCTCCTCCTTACATATTTATATTGTGCCTAGTATTAAGAAAATTATTTGATTGAATTTCGCTGCACTACTGACTATTATTGAAGAAGACATGAATCAGTTTGGGGTAAACCAAATAGTCCTGAATAGCTGTAGGTAATGCGCTAAAATTGTTCACGCTCTCAAAAATATTAATTGCTTTCACTGGCTTGGACCATGACTTTGAAACAACCCTTGTAAACTGAAACACTTGAGATGCAGGAACAGTGCCAGAGGGCAAGACAGTTATATGGTCACCTTATCTCCCACAAAAAAATGGAATAAAAAGTGATCAAGAACTCACATGTATCTCAAAATGGTACCATTAAAAGCTACAGCTCGTGACTCAAAAAATAAGCCCTCAAACTGCTCAATTGTCAGTAAAATAAAAAAGTTCTGGCTCTCAGAATGTGGCAACACAATATAAATTTTATTTTTAACAATTAGTTTTTTGTTTATAAAAGTAGTTTAATATAAAAAAAAGAGAATGTAAATTTGGTATCACCGTAATCGTATTGACCTGCAGAATAAAGTTGTTGTTGTTTTTATTGTACAGTGATTGCCGTAAAAACTAAACCCAATAAGCAATGGAGGAATCACTGTTTTTATGACAATCAAACGCACAAAGATTTTTTTCCAGTTTGCTAGTACATTATATGGTACTATAAATGGTGCCATGAAAAACTACAACACGTGGGGAGGAAAAAATATAAATGAAAATCCCAAAAATGGCTGCGTCGGGAAGGATTGGTTGTGATTTTCTATTTAAAATGTCATGGTTGAACCTGTTAATGCTGTTCAACTGGTCCCAGGAGAACCTGATAACTTTCCTTTAAAGGTCCTTGCTGTAAATTCTGAGAAAAACACCCCTGTGATAGGTCCTGATAACCGGCAAGTGTCCAAGGTAAACTTTGAATAGTTCAAAGACCCAAATCTAGTAAAAATACATGGAAAAAGCGTTAAAGTATTCAATTTGGTACCCCTAGAAACAGGCAATGATTTGGTGTATTATGTGGATGATCCCTTACATGTAATTTGTTTGTTGCTTATATTTTTAAATGAATAATAAAAAAGTGATGTTTTATATAAAGGTTTAAAACTTTGCTAAGTTTAAACAAAAATCTTCAGGGGTAATAAAAAAAATCCAAAATTGGCTGACCAAGCCCAATAGTCCTCATGCCCATACTACATGGCAATTTAAGGTTTTGTAACTATTTCCACAATGTAAATGCAATATTCAAATTCCATGCCTATACCAAAGGTCTATAAGTGAATAGAAAGATTTGGTCCCACCCAGTATGTAACTACTCTAGACCTCACTAAAGATATTGCTATGTTCTGCCTACTTAGCGGCATATAGCTCCTGGGCACGAATGCAAAATTTGTAACAGCCTACACAACCTACCCTGTACCATTTTTAATACTTTTGTTTTCTGATGTGGAAGGCACCAGAGCACGGCGCGACTGTTACCTCATTACCCCTATAGTTACACCTATGTGATAACTGACAAAGCAAAGGTAAAACTGCTTTTTCCACACCAGATGTTCATTTTTTTATTTTATTTTTTAAATGTTAAATTCTTTATTAATTATTGGTAGAAAAACAAACATTATCATATCATAATATCCAGTACCTAAACACATCATCATGCCAGATTATGTAAACGATTCCTTCAGACAACAAATAACTCCTCCTTCCCCCGCCCACTCTAACCCTAACCCACCCAAAAGTTCCTCAAACACCATAACAATATAATCTTTTAAGGTATCAAGACCAAAAAAGAACAAGTGGAACAGAGATGCCCTTTCCTAGGAGGTACTCCAATCAATACCAAGTCCCCCATGTTTCCTCCCACATTTTTATACAATTCTGCTTGTATGCTCCTATACGCTCATATTCTCTAACTGTCCTGACCAATATCAACCATTCTCGTAAACGTGGGGGAGTGACCGCCATCCACTTTCTTGCAATTATTATTTTTGCTAATAAGAGAACCTTAAGAATCAATTAAATTTATTTTTGGGAGAAGTTTGTGCCTATGAGTTCAGAGGAGCAGCCAAGCAGAGCAAAAACTGCCGTTCTAGGAATGTTCAAATTACATTTCTTTCTTACTTCTTGAAATACATTATTCCAGCATCTCTTGGGCACTCCCAAATTATAGAAGGAAGTCGGCTGATGGCATCTACTACAATTTGAGTCTTCTCTAAATCACATTTTATAAAGCATATATGGTGTATAATATAGATGTTGGATAATATTAAATTGGTTACCACTAACCGATAATCTCTTACAATTCTTATATATATATATTTTCCCATTTCTCCCTGTCTAATGGACCTATGTCCCTATTCCATAATCTTTGACTCGTGAAATGTGTATTATCTGAATGTGCACTGATAATCATCTTATATTTATTTGAAATCGTGTTTTTAATAACTTTTGTAACCATTATACGTTCTAACCCAACATGATGGTGAACCCTAAAACTATATTTTGATTGTGTATTATAGAATGTGTGTCTTAGTTGATAATATCTGAATACAAATTTTTTATTTTATCCAAATGTGTTTTGTAGTTCCTCAAATGGGATCAATTGCCCATTCTTAAATATGTTTTCAATCTTAGTGATACCTAACCTATCCCATATAATTGTGTCTGGTACTGTGAGGAATTGTTTATAATTATAATTATTCCATATCGGTGTGAAGGGTAAAGCCCCATTGATTCCCATAATTTCATTAACCTCCTTCCAACTCTCAGAAAGTAATCTACTAATAGGCCATTTCTTAAATCCACCATGTCCCAATTGACCACTTTCCAGGAGTTCATATATATTATCCAACTTTCCCATTGTCAGCTTCACACCAGGAGCCTCCAAGCTGGGGAGTCCTGCCACTATTGTATTTGGGCAGCTAAATAGTATTCTTTAAGTCACGGAAGAGCCAGTCCTCCCTCCTTTACCAATTTCCATAAATCTTTTGACCCAAGATCAGATCATCCGGGATAACTTCAATAAATTTTAATATTTTGGTAACAATCCAGATTGAACACGCAGTCAGAACGTATAATAATTGTGGAAGTAGGACCCTTTTAACCAATAGTGACTGCCCATTAGTGTTTTTACATTGGCCACTAACAAGCTTTATTCCGATGCTTTATTCTGATGCATTTACGGTACTGCATCAGAATAAATAAATAGAGCAGGGAGCCGTTAAATCTCGCTGTTCTCAGCTACCAGAGTTAGCTGAGAGCAGGGAGCAGCCCTGCTCTAACGGGCGAGATCGATATCAGTATTGATCTCGCTCATTTAACCCCTCAGATACGGCACTCGATAGTGAGCGCTGCTTCTGAGTGGTTTTGGAGATAGGGCGGGAGCTCCCTCTCTCACCCCACCGGCACCCTGCGTAAGATCTTCTATGGCAGCCGGGGGAATAATAAAGGCCCCCAGGTCTGCCACTAGTTATGCCTGCTAGGCCATGCCAGAGGCATGGTGTCAGTTTTACACGGACAGGCACTAATACACTGCAATACAAAAGTATTGCAGTGTATTATAAAAGCGATCGGACGATCGCATAGTGAAGTCCCCTAGTCGGACTAGTAAAAAAGTAAAAAAAAAAAAAGAAAAACCCACTTTTTCCCCTTACAAAATTATTCAAAAAAAGCAAAAAATAGTTACACATATTTGTCATTGCTGCATCGTAACGAACCCAACTATAAAGTTCTTACATTATTTAACGCACACTGTGCACGCTGTAAAATATAAAATAAAAAACAATGCAAAAATTACTGTTTTCTGTGATTCCTGCCTTTAAAAAAATTTGATTAAAATTGATCAAGAAGTCGCATCTACTCCAAAATGGTACCAATAAAAATGACAAGTAGACCCGCAAAAAAAAAAACGGCATACAGCTGCATCGGCAAAAAAGTAAAAAGTTATGGCTCTTCAAATATGGAGACACAAAAACAAATAATTTTGAAAAAAAAGTGTTTACTGTGTAAAAGTAGTAACACATACAAAATCTATATAAATTTGGTATCGTTGCAATTGTAACAATCCGCTGAATAAAGTTATTGTGTTATTTATGCCACACGGTGTGGCGAAATTGCTGTTTATTTCTATCCCCCCCAAAAAAAGTTAATAGAAGTTAATTAATAAATTCTATGTACCCCAAAATGGTGCTGTTAAAAATACAACTTGTCCCGCAAAAAACAAGACCTTAAACAGCTATGTCGACACAAAAATAAAAAAGTTAGGGCTCTTTGAATGAGACGATGGAAAAACTGAAAAAATAGCTTGGTCATTAGGGCCTAAAATATGCTGGTAAACTAAGGGGTTAATAAGTGCAATTCCGTCTGCACTCCACAGTGGCAGTTTAAGCCCCACATGTGTTTTTGTTCTTATTTTAGTTATTAGTGGCATAATATTTAAAGCTATCGTATATTTATTCACCCGTCTAATTTAATTCTCAGATACTCAAAACTCTGTCAGTTATCGAGAATTGTGAGTTCCCCAAAGGGTTTCATATCCATTTCATCCAACTGTAAAAGGGTGGCTTTGTTCCAACTTATATCTAGACCAGAGAAAGCTCCAAATTTTAAATTTTAAATCACTTTAATAGCAATGGGAACGGATCTCTCCGACTCGTCAAGGCACAACAAAATATCGTCTGCGTACAAAATAATTTTGTCCCCCACCACTGCCAAATCCACGGATATCTGCGTTGTTTCTTATTAAAATTACAAAGGGTATATAAGGCAAAAAGTAGCAGGGATAGGGGGCAGCCCTGTCTCGTTCCCCTAGCTAAAGCAAAAGGGGGTGTCAATTTTCCTGTAACATCTAAAGGGGTTTTCCAATACTTTTTTTTTTTCTTTTTTAATCACTGCAACGCTTCTCAATTTATCTATTAATGCCCCCTGAATATCGTTATCTACATTTTTATTTTTTTAATTTACCATTATTTTCTTTTGTTTACATTGAGAGGTTTGTTTACCTCTGTGTGTTCGTTGTCTAGCTCTTCCGGTCATACAGTTCCCGGCATGCACCGCTTCTGTCACGGCATGCAATGCGCCGGCAGCAGGGACTCATCACGCCTACTACACCCAGCTATAAACAATCTCCGTTGCCATTTTACTGCTCTCATTAGATCAGTGAGAGCTAACGATAAACCTGCAACATATCAATGCTGTACCAAACAACCCTCTCTTACATAATGGTAAAAAACCCCACTTCATTTAACCCCAGAGCCGGAGTCCCAGAGCAGAGCAGAGCGCTAGTATAGGATCTGCTCCGGGACTCTGTGGAATCTCCGGACATCACTGCCCATATATGGACAGTGTTGTTAGGGTTTTCCCAATAGCGGAGTCCCTGACAGAGCGCTAGTATAGGCTCTGCTCCGGGACTCTGTGGAATCCATAATGTTGTCAGGGAATTCCCCAGAGTGGAGTCCCGGGCAGAGAGCTAGTAGAGGGCTCTGCTCCAGTACTCTGTGGAATCCCCTGACATCACTGTCCATATATGGACAATGTTGTTAAGGTCTACCCCAGGGCTAGTATAGGCTCTGCTTGGGGACTCTGTGGAATCCAGTGTCATCACTTTCCATATGTGGATGGTGCGTGGAATACCCTGACATCACTGTTCATATATGGACAGTGTTGTCAGGGTCTTCCCCAGAGCCAGGGTCTTCCCAGCCAGAGCGCTAGTATAGGCTCTGCTCCAGGACTCAGGCTTCAGCCCTGGGAAAGCTCCTGACATTACTGTCCATATATGTAAAGTGATGTCAGGGGATTCAACAGGGCCAGAATCCCTGGCCAGAGCGTTGCCGACGCTCCGGCCGTGGACTCAGGCTTTGCAAAGCTTCTGACGTCACTTTACGTATATGGACATGAGGAACAGCACCAGAGTCCCTGGGCAGAGCGCTAGACAGCTCCAGACGTCACTGCCATTTATGGACCGTAACTTCAGGAGTTTCCCCAGGCGACGTATCCCACTGTATGCCATAAAGTGGTATACATTTTGGCTAAATAGATCAAAATTCAGGGCATTAATCGGTCACTGACTGCTCAATGGTTTCATTCACTGTAATTGACATCAGCACCAAAATCAGTTCATGCATATAACGTACACTCGTGAGTGCCAAATTTCCGTTACTCATCCCCGATAATGGAGGGGGAGGGCAATCATCTTGGCTGTATGGGGCCCATAAATTCCTGATGGTGGCCCTGTGGATAGTGTTGTCAGGGTCTACCTCAGAGCCGGAGCCCCGGGCAGAGCGCTAGTATAGGCTCTGCTCCGGGACCCTGTGGAATCCCCTGACATCACTGTCCTTATATGGACAGTGTGTGGAATCCCCTGACATCACTGTCCATATATGGACAGTGTCGTCAGGGTCTTCCCGAGAGCGGAGTCCCGGGCTGAGCGATAGTATAGGCTCTGCTCCGGGACTCTGTGGAATACCCTAACCCCAGGGCCGGAGTCCTCGTGAGAGCGCTAATAGCAACTGGCTCCTGACATCTGATTTCTTCTGATAGATTCAGGTTCACTGCTAGGAGGAGAAAATGACACGCAGGCGCTGTAATAGCGCAGGAGTGGGCATGCGTGGTAGACACTGCTAGTGTAGAATCCATGCATGCTCAGAGACTAGCAGTGTTTCTCTCCCCTAGCAGCAGACCAGAAACTATCAGAAGAAAGGGAGTATCCGGTTCACCACTTCCCCCAGTGTACAATGACGTACCCGTACATTGAGGCAACTGGAAAACGGAACTCAGATCATGGCCGAAAGTAAGGATTTTTTTACTGGAGACGCATCACCTGACCAGCGCTGGAATCGGGTGTTAAAAGATGAAATCAAATCGTAAGTATATTACAAGTAACAAATTACAAGAAACAAGAACTCGGCACTCAAGTTAAATTTTTTCCACTAATATTTTTATATTTTTTTTCATTTTCACAAGGGATAAAGGAGAAAAAGCACCCCAACATTTGTAAAGAAATTTCTCACGAGTACGGCAATACCCCATATGTGGTCATAAATGGTTTTTCATTAGAAATTAATTAACTCTTGCAGGACTGATCAATTTTTTGCTTTTTCATTTTAGTTTTTCCCTCCCTGCTTTCTAAGAGCCATAAAGTGTTTTCTTTTTTCCTTCAATAGAGTGGCGTGAGGGCTTATCTTTGGCGGGAGGAATTGTAGTTTCTAGTGACACCATTTAAAGTACCATTTAATGTACTGGTAAACTCAAAATAAAATTCTTTGCAGGCTGAAATTGGAAAGAGCTGTGATTCCTCCATGTTTTTTTGGGTTTTGTTTTTACGGCTTTCACCGTACGGTAAAAAGAAGCTGAGCCGGCGTCATCAGCAGTGGGTGTCCACTGTATGTTACAGCGGACACCCCAATCTATCGCCAGGAACCGGACCTAGCTCCGGTTCCTGGCATTAACCCCTTCGATGCAGCAATCCATTGTGATCGCTGCATCCTAGAGGTTTGTAGCAAATTGGCAGCCTGCCATGCGATGGCAAGGCTGGCGACTGCTATTATGGCAACAGGGGCCGTAACAATGGCCTCCTGTCTGCCATTACGGAAGCTGATTAGGCCCCACCCAGAGGTGGAGCCTGATCGGCTTGCTGTCAGTGAACAACTGACAGTTCCAATATATTGCACTACATAGGTAGTGCAATGTATTAGAACATCAAACAAACAGTTGGACCTTCAAGTCCCCTAGTGGGACTAAAGAAAAGTGTCAAAAAAGTAAAAATACAATTTGTAAAACATACAATAAAAATTTCAAGTAATAAAATAATTTTTTGGGGTCACTTTTTAATCCAAAAATTCAAATAAAAAGTGATCAAAAAGTCACATATATCCAAAAATGGTGCCTATAAAATCTATAACTCGTCTTGCAAAGAACAAGCCCTGATACAGCTCCATCGACGAAAAAGTTATGGCTCTCACAACATGGCGACAGAAAAAATACATTCTCTTTCCAAAAGTAATTTTATTGTGCAAAAAGTTATAAAAAAGTGCTATAAATTAGGTGTCGCCGGAAACGTACTGACCCGCAGAATAAAGGTAACATGTAGTTTATACCGCATGGTGAACGCTGTATAACAAAAACCTAAGAAACTATGCCAGAATTTCTGTTTTTTTTGTCAACTTGCCTCCCAAAAAAGGATAAGAAGTGATCAAAAAGTCGCATGCACCCCAATATGGTACCAATAAAAACTACAGCTCGTCACGCAAAAAAACAGCCCTCATACCACTACGTTGATGAAAAAATAAAATGAGTTAAGGCTCCAATAAGTCAGGAAAGAAAAATATCCAGTTGTGCAGCCCGAGCGGAACAATTCTTCTGTTTCAAAAGGCGATGTATCAAGGCACTAAAATTAGGGAAAGAGGAAGGGGAGGGCCCAAACATATCTGCTGGAAGCGAGGGCGCTCGTATTATACCAGGACAACACTTTCCCAGCAAAATTCCCCAAACTGCAAAGGTGCGGAGTGTGGACCAAAAGGGGGATAAGGAAGGACATTTATAAGTGCGACACCGGCCTGTGCAGAAAGGATCGATCACAGCGTAACACACATCTGTGGATCATTTTATTATTTTTTTTACCTTATTATTATTATTACACCTGACTATGCCCCTGTTCTACTCTGCCCAGCTCACATATGCCCCACATTATAAACGGAAACACCAGTAAGACTCCAAACAAAACTATTACCAAGCAAAATCCACGCTCCAAAAGCCAAATGGCGCTCCCACCCATCTGAGCCCTACAGTGTGCCCAAACAGCTGTTTACTTCCACATATATGGCATCGCCATACCCGGGAGAACCCTTTTAACAATTTTTGGGTGTGTGTCCCCAGTGACACAAGCTGGGCACTATATATTTGCCATGGAATTGGCATAACAAGGTAAAAATTTTAATTTGCACCTTCCGCAGCGCAATCATTTATGGAAAAGACACGTGGGGTGAAAATGCTCACTACACCTGTTAATAAATGCCTTGAGGGGTGCAGTTTCCAAAATGGGGTCACTTGTCAGGGGTTTCTTTTATTATTTCACATGAAAGCCTCTGCAATTTTGAACCAATACTTTATATGTCGCCAAATTAGGCCTCAATTTTACATGGTACTCTTTCACTCCTGAGACCTGTCGAATGTCAAGGCAAAAGATTAGTGCCACATGTAGGGTGATTCTAAAACAGGGAAACACTGCATAATAATTGAGAGCTGTCTTGTTATGGTGGCACAAGCCGGGCACCACATATTGGCGTATCTAAGGAAAAATTCCCATTTTCCCTCTCCCACATCGTGTGCACACGAATTTCTGCAAAACACCTGTGGGGTGTAGGCTCACTACACCCTTAGGTGAATACCTTGAGGGTGTTGTTTCCAAAATGGGGTCACTTCTGGGGGGGATCCACTGTTTTGGTCCCACAGGTTGTAATGGGGTAGGGAGACAGACAGGTGAGCCCTAATCTACCCGCCACACAGTCCCTGCCTACTTGCACGGCCCGTCCTAGGCGACGGCATACAACTGGGCGACGGTCCCTACACTCCATATGTGTACGACAGACAAACAGACAAGGGTACACAGAAGCTAAGGGAAATGGGGCAGTTGCCCACGGCAACACCGTGAGCAACAAGAGTAGTGAACGAGCCGAGTCAAACCAGGAGTGTACGAGGTACCAAACGCAGAGCAGGAGCGTAGTCAGTAAAGCCAGGGTCTATATGAAGCAGAAGTCATAGCAGGAACAGCAGAGCCAGGAAACAAGAGAGAATCACAGGCATAGGACAAGAAGCAAGTGAAGGTATAAATAGACCGAGGGCGGGAGCTAGAACCGTCTGGCCAGGCTGTGATAGGTTCTCCCACTCCTCAGCCTACCAGCCTGAGTGGTAGCAGATCAAGTCACTCTATCAGACCTAGGAACAGATGCAGACTGAATAACCACGGACGTCGACACAGAAGCTGTGTCTGGCAGATCCTTTTCACAGGGACTTTGCAAATGCAACATAGCGACCAGAAACCAAATGCAACAAAATCTGTACTCCAAAAGCAAATGGCGCTCTTTCCCTTCTGAGCCCTGCCGTGTGCCCAAACAGCAGTTTATGACCACGTGTGGGGTATTGCCGTACTCCAGAGAAGTTGCTTTATAAATGTTGGGGTTCTTTTTTTCCTTTACTTGTTGAGAAAATGAAAAATTTGGAGCTAACGCTACGTCTTTATTTTCACTGCCCAATTCTAATAAAATCTATGAAACACCTGTGGGGTTAAAATGCTCACTACACCTCTAGATGAATTCCTCAAGAGGTGTGGTTTTCTCGCTAGTGTCACTTTTTGGCGTATTGACTGTTTTGGTCCCCTAGGGTCTTTGCCAATCTGACCTGGCCTCCGCAAACCATTCCTGCTAAATTTGAGCGCCAAAAGCCAAATGGCGCTCTTTCCCTTCTAAGCTCCGCCGTGTGTCCAAACAGCTGTTTATTACCACATGTGGGGTATTGTTTTACTCGGGAGAAATTGCTTTACAAATGTTGTGGTGCTTTTTCTCCTTTAGTCCTTAGAAAAAATTAGCTAAACCTACATTTTCTTTGAAAGAATGTAGATTTTCATTTTCACGGCCTACTTCCAATAATTTCTGCAAAAAATCTACAGGGTTAAAATGCTCACTACACCCCTAGATAATTTCCTCAAGGGGTGTAGTTTCCCAAATGGGGTCACTTTTGGTGGATTTCCACTGTATTGGCACCGCAAAAGCCCTTCAAACCTGACATGGTGCCTAAAATATTTTCTAATAAAAAGGAGGTCCCAAAATCCACTATGTGCTCCTTTGCTTCTGAGGCCAGTGCTTTAGTCAATAAGTGCACTAGGGCCACATGTGGGGTATTTCTAAAAACTGCAGAATCTGGGCAATAAATATTGAGTTGCATTTCTCTGGTAAAACCTTCTGTGTTACAAAAAAAATTGATTAAAAATGAATTTCTGCAAAAAAAAATAATGAAATTTGAAAATGTCACCTCTATGTTTCTTTAATTCCTGTGAAACGTTCAAAGGGTTAAGAAACCTTCTAAATGCTGTTTTGAATACTTTGAGGGGTGATGATTTTAAAATGGGGTGACTTTTTTGCGGTTTCTAATATATAAGGCCCTAAAAGCCGCTTCACAACTGAACTGGCCCCTGTAAAAATAGCCTTTTGAAATTTTCTTGAAAATGTGATAAATTGCTGCTAAAGTTCTAAGCCTTGTAACGTCCTAGAAAAATAAAAGGACGTTCAAAACACGATGCCAATCTAAAGTAGACATATGGGGGATGTTAGTTAGCAAAAATTTTGTCTGGTATAACTGCCTGTCTTACAAGCAGATACATTTATATTTATAAAAATGCTAATTTTTGCAATTATTCACAACATTTTTGTGTTTTTCACTAATAAATATTGAATTTATCGACCAAATTTTTCCACTATCATAAAGTACAATAAGTCACGAGAAAACAATCTCAGAATCGCTTTGATAGGTAAAAGCATTCCCAAGTCATTACCACATAAAGTGACACATGTCAGATTTAAAAAGATGGGTCTAGTCCTGAAGGCCAAAATGAGCTTGGTCCTCAAGGGGTTAAAGCTTGGTTTAAAAAAGGAATCAATGTTCCCAATTTTATTGATAAACAAAAGGATAAAAATGAGGAGACGCAGTAGCGAGGCGGTTGTTGTAATCAGTTGCCTGCGTGTTTCAGACACTGCCCGTGTCCTTAGTCATGGCTCATAGAGGATTCATTTTTAAACCAACCTTCAACGCTGGATCGCACCTTTGTTTGTTCCATGTTATTTACCGTGAGCCGTCATGGAGATCCGAGCGATGCCTGAACAGGAGACGCAGGACAGGTGAGCTGGGGGTTTCCTCCGGCCCTTTTTTCATTCTAAAGAACAGATACCCATTGCCTTTGATTTCAGAACTGTTTGATATTATACGGGGAGCAAAAATTTCAAAACTAGACCAGCTGTAAAACCTCGGGCATACAAATTATACATTAGCGAATCGATCTTTGCAGTCTTGGAGGCATATACTAGCTGTGATATATGCAAACTGATTTAAGAAAATAATAAATATATATATATATATATATATATATATATATATATATACACATACACATACATACATATATATATCCCAGACAACTTTGTGTTCTCCATGAAAACTCACACTTATATTTATCAAATGAGTTGCAGAATGACTAGAAAATATAGTCAAGACATTGACAAGGTTAGAAATAATGATTTTTATTTGAAATAATAATTTTCTCCTTCAAACTTTGCTTTCGTCAAAGAATGCTCCATTTGCAGCAATTACAGCATTTGCAGACCTTTGGCATTCTAGCTGTTAATTTGCTGAGGTAATCGGGAGAAATTTCACCCCATGCTCCAGAAGGCCCTCCCACAAGTTGGATTTGCTTGATGGGCACTTCTTGCGTACCATACGGTCAAGCTGCTCCAACAACAGCTCTATGGGGTTGAGATCTGGTGACTGCGCTGGCCACTCCATTACAGATAGAATACCAGCTGCCTGATTCTTCCCTAAATAGTTCTTGCATAATTTGGAGGTGTGCTTTGGGTCATTGTCCTGTTGTAGGATGAAATTGGCTCCAATCAAGCGCTGTCCACAGGCTATGGCATGGCGTTGCAAAATTGAGTGATAGACTTTCTTATTCAAAATCCCTTTTACCTTGTACAAATCTCCCACTTTACCAGCACCAAAGCAACCCCAGACCATCACATTTCCTCCACCATTCTTGACAGATGGCATCAGCACTCTTCCAGCATCTTTTCAGTTGTTCTGCGTCTCATAAATGTTCTTCTGTGTGATCCAAACACCTCAAACTTCGATTCGTCTGTCCATAACACTTTTTTCCTATCTTCCTCTGTCCAATGTCTGTGTGCTTTTGCCCATATTAATCTTTTCCTTTTATTAGCCAGTCTCAGATGTGGCTTTTTCTTTGCCACTCTGCCCTGAAGGCCAGCATCCCGAAGTCGCCTCTTCACTGTAGACGTTGACACTGGCGTTTTGCGGGTACTATTTAATGAAGCTGCCAGTTGAGGACCTGTGAGGCGTCTATTTCTCAAACTAGAGACTCTAATGTACTTGTCTTGTTGCTCAGTTGTGCAGCGGGGCCTCCCACTTCTCTTTCTACTCTGGTTAGAGCCTGTTTGTACTGTCCTCTGAAGGGAGTAGTACACACCGCTGTAGGAAATCTTCAGTTTCTTGGCAATTTCTCGCATGGAATAGCCTTCATTTCTAAGAACAAGAATACACTGTCGAGTTTCACATGAAAGCTCTCTTTTTCTAGCCATTTGGAGAGTTTAATCGAACCCACAAATGTAATGCTCCAGATTCTCAACTAGCTCAAAGGAAGGTCAGTTTTATAGCTCCTCTAAACAGCAAACTGTTTACAGTGGTGCTAACATAATTGCACAAGGGTTTTCAAGTGTTTTCTAATCATCCATTAGCCTTCTAACACAGTTAGCAAACACAATGTACCATTAGAACACTGGAGTGATGGTTGCTGGAAATGGGCCTCTATACACCTATGTAGATATTGCATTAAAAACCAGACGTTTGCAGCTAGAATAGTCATTTAGCACATTAACAATTAGAGATGAGCGAACTTATGAAAAGTTCGGTTCGGCAGGTTCGCCGAATTTCATGAAAAAGTTCGATTCGGACCGAACTAGTTCTGACCGAACCTGTAATTCAAGACAGCCACTAAAAATCGTGTATAACACTGTTTAAAAGCCCTAGAAACCCTGTATAACACTCTTAGGTCACCCATGAGTGTATCCAAGTACTTTTGAGCTATCTTTAAGGCAAAGTTAGTGTCAAAGTTACACCAACATGTATGGCTATAGGAAAACGGATGGGACACGGTGATAACTAACAGAAACCACTGCACTTGTGCATGTTGTATGCTTAATGCATTGTTAAAAAAGGTACAAAAATTAACCATTTTTGGCGACAGATGCCTGCCAGGGTTCATACATATAAGGTGGTAAAAGAAGAAGCAATGGATTTTGACAAGCCCTCAAAAAATTTACCCTTTATGGTGGCAGATGACTGCCGGGGTTCTTCCATACATGGATGTAAAAGCAACAAGCAATGGCTTTTCACAAGCCCTCCAAAAATTGACCCTTTTTATTGGCAGATGCCTGCCGGGGTTCTTCCATACATGGATGTAAAAGCAACAAGCAATGGCTTTTCACAAGCCCTCCAAAAATTGACCCTTTTTATTGGCAGATGCCTGCCGGGGTTCTTCCATACATGGATGTAAAAGCAACAAGCAATGGCTTTTCACAAGCCCTCCAAAAATTGACCCTTTTTATTGGCAGATGCCTGCCGGGGTTCTACCATACATGGATGTAAAAGCAACAAGCAATGGCTTTTCACAAGCCCTCCAAAAATTGACCCTTTTTATTGGCAGATGCCTGCCGGGGTTCTTCCATACATGGATGTAAAAGCAACAAGCAATGGCTTTTCACAAGCCCTCCAAAAATTGACCCTTTTCATTGACAAGGGTGAGTAGTAGCAGCACATTAAAAGACACTGGACGACAGTCACAGGACAAAGCCCTGCGGTGGGGCAGGCCTGCTTGTAGCAGACGGGTGGCAGTGGAGGTGTATTGGTGGTAGTAGAGGTAGACTAGCCAACACAGACAGCAAGGGTGGTAGACTGGTAGTAGCAGTAGCACATTAAAAAAAGAGACTGGACGACAGTCACAGGACAAAGCCCTGTGGTGGGGCAGGCCTCAGGCCTGCTTGTAGCAGACGGGTGGCAGTGGAGGTGTATTGGTGGTGGTAGTAGTAGTAGCAGTAGCAGCACATTAAAAAAAGAGACTGGACAGTCACAGGACAAAGCCCTGTGGTGGGGCAGGCCTCAGGCCTGCTTGTAGCAGACGGCAGTGGAGGTGTATTGGTGGTAGAGGTAGCCAACACAGACAGCAAGGGTGGTAGTAGTAGTAGCAGCACATTAAAAAAAGAGACTGGACAGTCACAGGACAAAGCCCTGTGGTGGGGCAGGCCTCAGGCCTGCTTGTAGCAGACGGCAGTGGAGGTGTATTGGTGGTAGAGGTAGCCAACACAGACAGCAAGGGTGGTAGTAGTAGTAGCAGTAGCAGCACATTAAAAAAAGAGACTGGACAGTCACAGGACAAAGCCCTCTGGTGGGGCAGGCCTCAGGCCTGCTTGTAGCAGACGGCAGTGGAGGTGTATTGGTGGTAGAGGTAGCCAACACAGACAGCAAGGGTGGTAGTAGTAGTAGCAGCACATTAAAAAAAGAGACTGGACAGTCACAGGACAAAGCCCTGTGGTGGGGCAGGCCTCAGGCCTGCTTGTAGCAGACGGACGGCAGTGGAGGTGTATTGGTGGTAGTAGAGGTAGCCAACGGACAGCAAGGGTGGTAGTAGTAGTAGTAGCAGCACATTAAAAAAAGAGACTGGACAATCACAGGACAAAGCCCTGTGGTGGGGCAGGCCTGCTTGTAGCAAACCGCACTGGGGTGGATTGGTGGTAGAAGTAGTAGCAGCACCAACAGCGGCACATTAAAAAAAGAGTGGACAGGACAGATTCCCGTAGTAGCAGGCGGCAGTAGCAGGCGGCAGCGGCAGCAGCAATGTCAGATCTAATCAGTGGCATCAGGCACAGGGTTTTTAAAATCCTCACCGATCCACGCTTGATTCATTTTCAGAAACGTGAGATTTTCCAAGCTGTTGGCGGACAATCTTGTTCGCTTAGGGGTGACGAAGCCCCCTGCCGCGCTGAATACCCTCTCTGACGCTACACTGGAGGGTGGACAAGACAGTACACCCATGGCAAACTGGGCCAGTTCTTGCCAATGATCCAATCTGCTGACCCAGAAGTCCATGGGGTCTGGGATCAGCATTTCTGACGGAGAAAGGGCACAGTCCAGGTACGAGTGAACCTGGTTGTTTAGGTGCTGCACCTGGTGATGGTGAACATCCCTTTGGTGACTACGATGTGTGTCAGGTCGGGGTATTGGATGTAAAAATTTTGTCATCATATTTTCCAAACTGAATTGGCTGCTGCTACTGCTGCTGCTGCCGCTGCTGCCGCGGCTGCCGCCTATGGCAGAGGTAGCTCTGCCAGAGGCGGTGGAACGATGAGACAGTGGGGAGCGGAGAGTGGCCCCCCGGTCACACATGCTTGCAGCAGGTGTTTGCCGTTTGAAAGCCATGACAAGCTGGCTGCATAGCTTCTCTCGATAATAAGCCAATTTTGCCTCCCTCTCAGAAGGCGCAAAAAACTCCCCCATTCTGGCTTTATACCGAGGGTCTAAAAGTGTGGCTATCCAGTACTCATCTCTTTGCTTCATGCTAACAATACGACAGTCAGCGCGCAAGTAACGAAGCATACAGCTCGCCATCCTGGCCAGCGTTTCAGAGGGCCCGGTTGGTTCCATCTCCGCCCCATACTGCCATGGTTGTCCATCATCAAGGTCGTCGTCAGACTCGTCATCACCACCATCACTGTCATGTTGTGCGGCTGCCTCGTCCCCTATCCCTTCCTGTGATTCCATCTCCAAATCCAGCTCCTCTTCAGGTCCTGTTTCCTCATCCTCATCCTCCTCCTCCTCCTCAACATCCATAGCCAGATGTGATCCTTCCTCCATCCTTTGCTGAATCATCGCTGTGAGCGTTTGCTCCATAATGAATATCAGCGGCATAACATCGTTCATTCCGCTAGCGTCACGGCTCACAAATCGTGTGGCCTCTTCAAAGGGCCTCAAAACGCGACATGCGTCTCTAACCAGCTGCCAGTGCCTGAGCTCGAAATTACACTGGCTCCAAACGCTGCCCGTCTGCTGCATCAGGAAATCATTCACGGCTTTCCGCTGTTCGTACAGACGGTCCAACATGTGCAGGGTGGAATTCCAGCGTGTTGGAACGTCGCAAATCAGGCTGTGTTCTGGGAGATTGTTTTGACGCTGCAAGTCCAGGAGGGCATGCTTAAATGCATACGAACGTCTAAAGCGAACGCAAACCCTCCTGGACATGGCCAGCACACCCTTCAAACCAGCATATGACTTTAAGAAGCGTGTTATGACCAGATTGATCACATGTGCCATGCAAGGAGCGTGTGTCAGGTGACCTAGACGCAGTGCAGCCACAACGTTCTTGCCGTTATCAGAGAAAACATTGCCCAGTTTGTGTTTCAGAGGAGACAGCCAGCGTGCGATTTCCTCCTTGATGCACAGCAGCAGCTCCTGCCCTGTGTGGCTTTTCTCGCCCAGGCTCAGCAGGTGTAAGACAACGTTGTGGCGCTTCACCTTGCACCTATGAAAAGAGGAGGGAGGAGGAGTGGAAGATACGCTGTGTCCTGTCGGGGACGGGAAGACCTCCAAGGAGGAAGGCAAGGAGGAGGAGGAGGAGTAGGAGGAGGAGGATGGTAGGCGCCTGGTGTCCGGAGTTGAACCAGAAAGATACAAGCGTGGAGGTGGTAATGCCTGGCATTGCTGCGGTGGTGCATCGGACTGAAAAATATTGACCCAGTGGGCCGTGAAAGACATGTACTGTCCCTGCCCATAGTTGCTGCTCCACGTGTCGACGGTGTCATGTACCCTGCTGCACACGGATAATTGCAAGGACTGGCACACCTTTTCCTCCACATGCTTGTGCAAGGCAGGGACAGCTGTTTTGGAGAAGTATTGTCGGCTAGGTATTCGCCACCTAGGCTGAGCGCACGCCATCAATTGCTTGAAGCCGGCGGAGTCGACCAGGTGGTACGGCAGCGACTGCACCACCAACAACTTAGCCAGGTGTGAATTAAGCCGCACGACAAGTGGATGACTGGGTATATATTGTTGCTTATTGGACAACGATTCCGTAATGGATAACTGACGGGACGTAGGAGGAGCACTAGATAACAGTGATGATGATGATGACAATGACATGGTGGATAAGGCCTGGCTACTACTTAGATGACAGGGACTCGGAGCAGCAGCAGCAGCAGCGGAAGAGGGGTCTTCATTAGATGTACCTGATGGTGGGGCATGTTGATTGTCCCACATGGCCTTGTGATGTCGTTCCATGTGTTTACGTAGAGCAGTAGTTCCTACATTGCTGCCCTGCCCACGCCTTACTTTCTGCTTGCAGATACGGCACTGTGCCATGTTTTCGTCCTCCGGGAAGGTATAGAAAAATTGCCACACGGCAGAGTACCGTAAAGAGGTAGTACCACGTCCACCACCACCACCACAACCACCCGAGCTTGCCCCTTGTCTGGCAGGCTTTTTTCGGGAGCCTACACCAGCATTTGTGTCGCCGTCACCGGCTCCTGAGCTGACCCTACCGCTGCAACGTTTTGCAGATTGACTTCTGCCCCTACCTCGGCCTGGCTGTTTATCACGTCCAGTGCCGCCACTACTACCCTCCTCCTCTGACGCCGTCATCACCTCGTCACCTGGTTCCCACGTCCTGTCTAAAACAACATCATCATCATAGCCTTCCTCATCATCCCCGCCACTTCTGTCACTGTGTTGTGAATGTGATGTGACATCATGGCAAGCTCCATGCCCCCCCTCATTACTGCGTCTGCCACCACGGCTACCACCACCAACGCCCCCACTACCGCAGCTATGCGTCTCGGTCACCGCTTCCACCTCAACCACCGCCGCAACACACTCCGTTGGCTGACTCACGGAAAGCAAATCATCATCATCACTATGTTGTTCAGTATCTTCCTTCCCACCCGAGGAGATGTCTCTTAGGACTCTCAGGAAAGCTGGCTTCCCGTTAGGAAGGGGGAGCGAAGACATAGATGATGGAATGGAAGCGCTAGAAATACCTATATTACTACTGTCACCGTGCCAAGGAACTGTAGAGGATCTGGAATCCAACGAAACCTGGCTTGAAGCCAGATCGTCAGAGTCTTCCTGCTGAGATGACCGCGAGCCAGCCAACCAGTCCACAATGGCCATATTGTCTAAAGTAACCCGCCCACCGGAGGAGATGGACAAGTCTGGCTTGCTGATACTACTACCAGCAGGCACATGGCAGCTGCTACTAGTGGAACAGGGCACATGTCTTGTGCCACAAATGCTGGTACTGGGTGTGGCACCAACAGATCCAACATTTGGACTGGAAGAGGAGACGGCATGGGTGTTTTTTCCTCTACCCCGTCCTTTCACAACCTTTTTTTTCCCAGACATTTCAGAGCCCCTTCTAAAAGCGTATTCACACACTGACACTGGCTTGGCAAATGGCAATGAATGAGAATTTCAATCAGCCTCGCTGCAGTGTACTCAGGGAATGCTGGGTCTTGTAGTACTACTAGGCTGCCTGTATCGCAAGTTGGATTGTTATTCCTGTTAACGGCCAGGGATGAGCCCCTTCTAAAAGCGTATTCACACACTGACACTGCCTTGGCAAATGGCAATGAATGAGAATTTCAATCAGCCTCGCTGCAGTGCACTCAGGGAATGCTGGGCGTTGTAGTACTACTAGGCTGCCTGTATCGCAAGTTGGATTGTTATTCCTGTTAACGGCCAGGGATGAGCCCCTTCTAAAAGCGTATTCACACACTGACACTGGCTTGGCAAATGGCAATGAATGAGAATTTCAATCAGCCTCGCTGCAGTGCACTCAGGGAATGCTGGGCCTTGTAGTACTATTAGGCTGCCTGTATCGCAAGTTGGATTGTTATTCCTGTTAACGGCCAGGGATGAGCCCCTTCTAAAAGCGTATTCACACACTGACACTGGCTTGGCAAATGGCAATGAATGAGAATTTCAATCAGCCTCGCTGCAGTGCACTCAGGGAATGCTGGGCCTTGTAGTACTACTAGGCTGCCTGTATCGCAAGTTGGATTGTTATTCCTGTTAACGGCCAGGGATGAGCCCCTTCTAAAAGCGTATTCACACACTGACACTGGCTTGGCAAATGGCAATGAATGAGAATTTCAATCAGCCTCGCTGCAGTGCACTCAGGGAATGCTGGGCCTTATAGTACTACTAGGCTGCCTGTATCGCAAGTTGGATTGTTATTCCTGTTAACGGCCAGGGATGAGCCCCTTCTAAAAGCGTATTCACACACTGACACTGGCTTGGCAAATGGCAATGAATGAGAATTTCAATCAGCCTCGCTGCAGTGCACTCAGGGAATGCTGGG
Organism: Rhinoderma darwinii; assembly: GCF_050947455.1. Lineage (NCBI taxonomy): Eukaryota > Metazoa > Chordata > Amphibia > Anura > Rhinodermatidae > Rhinoderma > Rhinoderma darwinii. Next base: position 63,793,530 of record NC_134696.1, on the reverse strand, counting down.
CCTTGTAGTACTACTACTACCACTACTACAAAGGCTGCCTGTATTGCAAGTTGGATGCAACGGGGATGAGCCCCTTATAAAAGCGTATTCACACACTGGCTGAGTAGTGAGTAGTGGATGAGCCCCTTCGATTTCTGGATTCCTGTCTTTTAGATTCCTAAAGCTTTCCCTTACTGCACAGAGATGCTATCCCTACAGCTCCTGTCTGTAAAATGGCCGCTGAGCTCCGTGCATAGACTTTTATTGCAGGCTTGAGCCCGCCCCTATGCTGCCTCCCGATTGGCTGGGAGAGCCGTTTGCAAGGCATTATGGGGTAGCCTGATGTCAGGTGATTTTGTGAAATCCTCCATTTTAGATGTAACATGTGGCAGGCGCCAAAAATGTAGCCGGGTTCGGTCAAAACGGGTTCGGCCGAACCCGGTGAAGTTCGGATTCGCTGCGAACCGAACTTTTCCTGAAGTTCGGGTTCGGTTGTCCCGGTTCGCTCATCTCTATTAACAATGTATAGCGTGTATTTCTGATTAATTTAATGTTATCTTCATTGAAAAGAAACTGTGCTTTTCTTTCAAAAATAAGGAAATTTCTAAGTGACGCTAAACTTTTGAACGGTAGTGTGTGTATGTATATATATATATATATATATATATACTTCGACATAACTAAGGGAGACTAGAATGTATCGCTTTTGTAGATACTGTATTTGATTAAGTATCTCTGTGTCACCAGTTTGCATTGGGAAACCTACCTGCATCTTTCTTACAATACATTAATACTAATGATCATAAATTTAAATTCACTGAACTTCATGAATAACATGCCATTTCATTTCTGGATTTAAATCTTGAGGGTATTGCCCATACTGGGAAGGTAGCCACTTCTCTTTTCTGTAAACCTACTGCTAGAAATACCGTATTGCATGCTGCCAGCAATCACCCTCATTACACCATCAGGGCCATCCCTGTTGGTGAGATGACCCGAACAAAAAGGGCATTTTTGAAACATGACACATTTGTCACTCAGTCAGTGTGCAACAGACTCCAACATAGGGGCTACACTAGGTGGACCTTAGACAGAGTAAATGCTAGAAGGGATATGTTAACACAATCTACTGATTACAAGCTCAAAACCCCCAAAAACATGCAATCTGCTTCCAATTCTATCACTTTCTCAAATTATTGATATCAAACGTAACCTCCCAATACTTTACCAGGATAGAATTTTAGCCCACATTTTGTCTGAGGGGTGTAGATTTGTTGCCAAGCAGGGTTCACCCAGTCTTTAACCCCTTCCCGACCACCCCACGTAGATTAACGTGTTGCAGAGCTGGTCCTTGTGCCTGCAGCCCGTTAATCTACGTGTGCTCCTAACAGAGCACACAGACGCTCCCCGCAGCCCGGCATCTCCCAGTACAGGCTGCTACCAGCAGCCTTAGTACTGGGGGAAAACATTGTGTCGGATCACAGCGGTGATCCGAACCGATTAACCCCTTAATTGCGGCAGTCAATAGTGACTGCCACATTTAAGTTGTTATAGCAACATCGGCACCCCGCTACGCAATTGCGGGGGCCGATTGTTGCGGTGTGGGGGCGATTTCTATGGCAACCGGAAGCCCAAGAAAGGCTTCGGGTCTGCCATCTATTGAAGGTGATTACGACCTGCCAGAGGCAGGACCTAATATGCCTCCTGTCAGTGTGAAACTGACAGGTATAATACCCTGCAATACATAAGTATTGCAGGGTATTATAACAATGATCCAACAATTGGATCTTCAAGTCCCTAGAAGGACAAAAAAAAAAAAAAGTTAAAAAAGTTACAAAAAATGTACAAAAGTAAAATGTCAAAATAATAACATTTAAAAATTGCCTTTTTTCCCTTATAAAGTCCTTTATAATTAGAAAAAAATAAAATAAACTATGCATAATTGGTATCGCTGCGTCCGTAACGGCCTGAACTATAAACATATAATGTAATTTAATGAAATGAAATGGGAAGAAGGAAAAAGGCTGGCACTGCCAAAACCGCACAATCGGAATGGGAGTGTAGAAGAATGTCTCTCTTTCTATTTGGATAAATGCAGGTAAATTGCCACGGAGTAGGGCCTTGAGAAAGCGTGTACGCACGTGAAACGGCCGTAGGCAATTCCACATCCTGACCGAGATATTTTTGTAATAAAGAAACTGTTTTGCCAGCTTCGGTGAGTGCCTCGATCATTCTTCTACAATATATAATGTAATTTATCCCGCAAGGTGACATCCATAAAAAAATAATTAAAAAACCATACCGGAATCGCTATTTTTAGTCACTTTAGCTCCCAAATAATTTTCATAAATAGGGATCAAAAAGTCGCATGTACCCAAAAATTGTACCAATAGAAACGACAGTTTGTTCCGCAAACAACAAGCCCTCACACAGCTTTCCTGATAGAAAAATAAAAAAGTTGTGGCTTTTAGAATATGGCGACACAAAAACGAAATAATTTTTTTAAAACCGTGATTTTATCGTGCAAACACCATAAAACATAAAAAAACCTATATACATATGGTATCGCCGTAATCGCATCAACTCACAGAATAAATTAAATATGTCATTTATAGCGCAAGGTGAACGCCGTAAAAAAAAGAATGAAAAACAATAGAAGTTTTGACAGCCTAATTCCACTAAATTCAGCAAAAAACCTATGGGATCAAAATGCTCACTATACCCCTAGACAAATTCTTTTTAGGGCTGTAGTTTCCCAAATGGGGTCACTTCTAGTTTGTCCACTGTTTTGGTCCCTCAGGGGCTTTGCAAATGCGACATGACACCCGAAAACCAATTGATCTCCAAAAGCCAAATAGAGCTCCTTCGCTTCTAAGCCCTGCTGTGCGTCCAAACAGCCGTTTATTACCACATATGGGGTATTGCCATAATCAAAAGAAATTGCTTTACAAATCTTGGGCTGCTTTTTCTTCTTTATTGATTGTAAAAATGTATAATTTGTAAGTTTTATTGAAAAAAATTTAGATTTTCATTTTTACGGACTAATTCCACAAAATTCAGCAAAAAACCTGTGGGGTTAAAATGCTCACTATACCCCTTGATGAATTCCTTGAGCGGTGTAGTTGGCCAAATGGTGTCTTTTTGGAGGTGTTTCCACTGTTTTGGCACTACAAAACCTCTTCAAACCTGACATGGCGCCTAAAATATATTCTAATAAAAAGGAGACCCCAAAATCCACTAGGTGCTCCTTTGGTTATCAGGCCTGTCGTTCAGACCATTAGCGCACTAGAGCCACATGTGGGATATTTTTAAAAACTGCACAATCCGGGTAATATATATTGAGTTGCGTTTCTCTGGTAAAACCAGAAAAAAATTTATTAAAATGGATTTTCCGACAAAAAAAAAAGAAATTTGTAAATTTCCCCTCTACTTTGCTTTAATTCCTGTGAAATACCTAAAGGGTTAAGAAACTTTCTAAATCCTGTATTGAATTCTTTGAGGGGTGCAGTTTTTAAAAAGGGGTGACTTATAGGGGTTTCGATATATACAGTGAAGGAAATAAGTATTTGATCCCTTGCTAATTTTGTAAGTTTGCCCACTGTCAAAGACATGAACAGTCTAGAATTTTTAGGCTAGGTTAATTTTACCAGTGAGAGATAGATTATATTTAAAAAAAAAACAGAAAATCACATTGTCAAAATTATATATATTTATTTGCATTGTGCACAGAGAAATAAGTATTTGATCCCTTTGGCAAACAAGACTTAATACTTGGTGGCAAAACCCATGTTGGCAAGCAGAGCAGTCAGACGTTTTTTGTAGTTGATGATGAGGTTTGCACACATGTTAGATGGAATTTTGGCCCACTCCTCTTTGCAGATCATCTGTAAATCATTAAGATTTCGAGGCTGTCACTTGGCAACTCGGATCTTCAGCTCCCTCCATAAGTTTTCGATGGGATTAAGGTCTGGAGACTGGCTAGGCCACTCCATGACCTTTATGTGCTTCTTTTTGAGCCACTCCTTTGTTGCCTTGGCTGTATGTTTCGGGTCATTGTCGTGCTGGAAGACCCAGCCACGAGCCATTTTTAATGTCCTGGTGGAGGGAAGGAGGTTGTCACTTAGGATTTGACGGTACATGGCTCCATCTATTCTCCCATTGATGCGGTGAAGTAGTCCTGTGCCCTTAGCAGAGAAACGCCCCCAAAACATAATGTTTCTACCTCCATGCTTGACAGTGGGGACGGTGTTCTTTGGGTCATAGGCAGCATTTCTCTTCCTCCAAACACGGCGAGTTGAGTTAATGCCAAAGAGCTCAATTTTAGTCTCATCTGACCACAGCACCTTCTCCCAATCACTCTCAGAATCAGAGGTTAGAGTCAGACTGATTAATTGAGTCTGTGGACAGGAGTCTTTTATACAGGTGACCATTTAAGACAGCTGTCTTTAATGCAGGCACCAAGTTGATTTGGAGCGTGTAACTGGTCTGGAGGAGGCTTAACTCTTAATGGTTGGTAGGGGATCAAATACTTATTTCTCTGTGCACAATGCAAATATATATATATATAATTTTGACTATGGGATTTTCTTTTTTTTTTTTTTTATATATATATAATCTATCTCTCACTGGTAAAATTAACCTAGCCTAAAAATTCTAGACTGTTCATGTCTTTGACAGTGGGCAAACTTACAAAATCAGCAAGGGATCAAATACTTATTTCCTTCACTGTAAGGCCCTCAAAGCCATTTCAGAACTGAACTGGTACCTATAAAATTTTCTTTCAAATGTGAGAAATTGCTGCTAAAGTACTAAGCCTTGTAACGTCGTAGAAAAATAAAATAATGTTCAAAAAACAATGCAAATATAAAGTAGACATATGGAATATGTGAAATAGTAACTATTTTGTGTGGTATTACTATCTGTCTTACAAGCAGATACATTTTAAATTAGAAAAATCATAATTTTTGCACATTTTCTTTAAATTTTGGGTTTTTTCACAAAAACGCAATGAATTTATTGTCAACATTTTTCCGCTAGCATAAAGTACAATATGTCACAAGAAAAAAATCTCAGAATCGCTTAGATAGGCAAAAGCATTCCAGAGTTATTGCCACATAAAGTGACACATGTCAGATTTGAAAAAAATGGGGCTGGTCCTGAAGGCCAAAATGAGCTCGGTCCTGAAAGGGTTAATCAACATTATTATTTGCTCTATTTGTTGGTGGTGTGGGTGTCAGAACTCCAAAGAGTCTATTTCTGAGGGACTAAAGGTTACTTTCTGTGATGATTCTCTGCCCTCATTTTTCTTGAGAATGAACATAGGTTTGTAAGATACTCTGTTTTTGTCTTTCCAAGTATATATCTCATTGGAGGAATAATCATTAGAGTCTCTTATATACTTAGATCTCTTGGTTTTAGTAATGATTTCCTGAATTTTGGATATGTTATTTTTGGTCTTGCCAATAAGATCTGTATAGAGCGGTTTATAATGATGTTTAGATAGTTTAGATGTTATAGCTCCGTATTTGACAATTAAGTACATCAATTTGTGAGAACAATCGGACAGAATATTGTTCCAATAAAATAAAAACTGTTCATTGAAACAGAAATTAGGAACTTTATTGATGCGCAGACCGCCTGGAATCATTTGTTTGGTCAGATAAGTGTTTAAAGTAGTAAAGTCCCACCAAGTTCGAAGTTCCTGTATAGGTAGTTTTTCGTATTTATATAAACTACTTAGGTAATCTTGATCTTCAGGCACATTAGAAAATTGTAAATCAAAAACTTTGTTTAATTTATAAGAGGCATCATAGGTATTAATTTGTACTGATACTTTCACTTGTGAGAGAGGAGACATATTAACAGCTTCCATAATTGCAACTGTATTTATAATGCACAAATGAAATACCAAACAGCACACAGGTAAATGTGGACTACAGGTAATAACAATTCGCTGTAAATTTCAGATGAAACTGAACTGGATGTAAATCTCTGCAAAAAAAGGTGAATGTTTCAGACATCTATTCATAAAAAATGTAATGGAAACCCCACAGTTCATGAATGATGAAAAATTCACATATAGAGAAAAAACAACGGCTAGATATCGAACAGCACGTATTTCAATGTTGATATGAATCAAAATATAGATTTCAAATGGAACAAAAATTGCAGGTTCCAAAAGGCACATGTTTCAATGCAAGTTTCCTATTTTTTAAATCAAGTATTTTTTTATTTTCCAGCAAAAAGAAAACATTTGTGATACAACCCAACACCCCAAATACACATCGCCCTCCCCCATCTTCCAGAGCAAATATGACCATGAGTACAAAGTATTCTGACATATAACAATACCAAAAATATTGTATAGCATGTATAATTCCATATTACATAAATATAATGATTACCAAAATCCCACAGAGGCCAATCAAGCTACACTAAGCAGGACATAGATACTAGAACGCGTCTCAGCTACAGCATCAGGCAAGGAATTCAGGCCCTGTCTCAAAACCCAAGGAGACCATACTTTATCAAACTTGTGTTTAGCATTACTAGAAGTATAAATATGATTTTCCATACACGTTAGCCAAGTGACTTTATTACAAAATTCTAACAATGTAGAAGGTCTATCATCCAGCCAATGTTGTGCAATAAGCTTCCTAGCTACATATAGCATACGGGCAACAGCTAAGGTGACATGCTCAGAGACAGAAATATCCTCCACGTACCCCAAAACATAAACAAATGGTGTGAAATCTACCGATACCTGATATACAGAAGAAATAAGGTCCACTACCTCAGACCAAAACTGCCGCAGCTGTATAAATTGACACATAATGTGTATCAACGTGCCCGGTTCCCCCCCCCCCCCCCACATCTAGGACAAACTGAGGTGTCCCGAAACCCAATTTCAATCAGAAACACTGGCGTTCTATAAACCCTATGTATCAGAAATAAATGAGAGATACGGTGCGCCTCATTCATGGACAATCTAGGAATCCGCAATAAAATATCCTCCCACTGACTTTCTTTCCCATTTACTTCTCAACACAGAAGGAAATCTATCTAGAAACCTCATCAAAAGACCTCTGTATAGATGAGATATAAGGCCAGAAGTATAACTAGCTGTACCGATAACTCCGATCAGGACATTGTCCATTACTGTGATATCAGTAGTCCTACTCTCAATGCCGTACGCATGACGAAGCTAAAGGTATTTATAAAATTGAGTATGAGGGAGACCAAATTCTGACTGCAGACATGAGAATAACTTTAGGTCTTGATTCTCCAACAGCTAGTCTATTCTACGGACCCCTGTGTTCTTCCACAAAGTAAAATCTGTTAGTGTATTCATATGAGACAACCACGGTGTATCCAAAATAGCTGTATACTGTGTATATCCCGTAATACATTGCATATTCCTAACACACCACTATATTTTGTGCATCAAATATAATGTTGGATATTTTTCAGTATGCTGTTTAAATTTATGTGCCTCCAACGCCTCGTACAGTGAATCCGAACATAAGAATAGTTGTAACATCAGCTTGATGGAATCAACTGAGTCATCAATAGCCCAACCTCTGAGATGCTGCAGTTGAGAAGCCAAATAGTATAATCTAGGATTAGGAACCGCCAGACCTCCGTCCATCTTATCTCTTTGCAAAGTTTCCAACTTTTTGCGTGCATGCCCCGTATTCCAAATAAGAGATCGAAATAACACGTTGACCTTGCCAATGACTGAGAGATATAATTTACGCCACACATCTAGCTTAACCCCTTCAGGACCCAGCCACTTTTGGACCAAATAAAACAGCCTCACTTTTTAAATCTGACGTGTGTTACTATATGTGGTAATAACTTGGGAATGCTTTTACCTATCCAAGCGATTCTGAGATTGTTTTCTCGTGACATATTGTACTTTAAGTTAGTGAAAAAATTTGGTCGATATATTCAATATTTTTGTTTCAAAAACACCAAAATTTAGAGAAAATTTGCAAAAAATTAGCATTTTCTAAATTCAAATGTATCTGCTTGTAAGACAGACAGTTATACCACACAAAATAGTTACTAGCTAACATTTCCCATATGTCTACTTTAGATTGGCATCATTTTTTGAACATCCTTTTATTTTTCTAGGACGTTACAAGGCTTATAAGTTTAGCAGCAATTTCTCACATTTTCAAGAAAATTTCAAAAGCCTATTTTTTTTAGGGACCAGTTCAGTTCTGAAGTGGCTTTGATGGCCTTATATATTAGGAACCCCCACAAATCACCCCATTTTAAAAACTGCACCCCTTAAAGTATTCAAAACAGCATTTAGAAAGTTTCTTAACCCTTTATGCGTTTCACAGGAATTAAAGCAAAGTGGAAAGGAAATTTGCAAATTTCATTTTTTTTTTGCAGAAATTACATTTTAATAAATTTTTCCTGTAATACTGAAGGTTTTTACTAGAGAAACACAACTGAATATTTATTGCCCTGATTCTGAAGTTTTTAGAAATATTCCACATGTGGCCCTAGTGTGCTACGGGCCTGAAACAAAAGCCCCAGAAGCAAAGGAGCACCTAGAGGATTTTTGTGCCTTCCTTTTCTTAAATTATATTTCAGGCACCATGTCAGGTTAGAAGAAGTCTTTTGGTGCAAATATAACGGAAACACCCCAAAAAAGACCCCATTTTGGAAACTACACTGCTTGAGGAATTCATCTAGGGGTGTAGTGAGCATTTTGACCCCACAGGTGTTTCATGGATTTCATTAGAATTGGGCAGTGAAAATGAAAAATTACAATATTTTCCAATAAGATGTAGCTTTAACTCAAATTTTTTTTTCAACAAATAAATGAGGAAAAACACCCCAACAGTTGTAAAGCAACGTCTCCAGAGTACGGAAATACCAAACATGTGGTCATAAACTACTGTTTGGGCAAGCAGCAGGACTCAGAAGGGAAGGCACACCATTTAGCTTTTGAAGTACAGATTTTGCTGGTTTGATTTCTCGGCACCATGTCGCATTTGTAAAGCTCCTAAGGTACCAGTACAGTGCAAAAAAAGTGTCTCCATTTGGCAAACTACACCCATTGAGGAATTCATCTAGGGGTGTAGTGAGCATTTTGACCCCACAGGTGTCTCATATATTTTATTAGAAATGGGAAGTGAAAATGAAAAATTACATTATTTTCCAATAAGACGCAGCATTAGTTCAAAATTCTTCATTTTCTCAACAAATAAAGGAGAAAAAGCACCATAACATTTGTAAAGCAACTTCTTCAGGGTAGGGAAATACCCCACACGTGGTCATAAACTGCTATTTGGACACACAGCAAGGCTCTAAAGGGAAGGAGCGCCATTTAGTATTTGGAGTGGAGATTTTATAAGATTCGTTTTTTTACACCATGTTGCATTGAGCTATAGTACCAGTACAGTGGAACCACCGATAAATTACCCCGTTTTGGTGCCCAATGTGTAGTGCCCAGCTTGTACCACCGTAGACACACATCCCATAAATTGTTAAGCGGGTTCTCCAGAATACAGTAATACCCCATATGTGGTCATAAATTGCCGTTTGGGCACACTGCCAGGCATAGTTGGACCACCATTTGGCTTTTGAAGCGCAGATTTTGCTTGGTGTTTTAGTGGTATTTTATCGTATAATGTGGGGGCATATGTAAACTGGGCGGAGTACATCAGGGTATATGTAATCTGGGCGGAGTACATCAGGGTATATGTAAACTGGGCAGAGTACATCAGGGCATATGAAAGCTGGGCGGAGTGCATCAGGGTATATGTAAGCTGGGCGGAGTACATCAGGGTATATGTAAACTGGGCAGAGTACATCAGGGTATATGTAATATGCGCGGAGTACATCAGGGTATATGTAATATGTGCGGAGTACATCAGGATATATGTAAGCTGTGCAGAGTACATCAGGGTATATGTAATATGTGCGGAGTACATCAGGATATATGTAAACTGTGGAGTACATCAGGATATACAGTGAAGGAAATAAGTATTTGATCCCTTGCTGATTTTGTAAGTTTGCCCACTGTCAAAGACATGAACAGTCTAGAATTTTTAGGCTAGGTTAATTTTACCAGTGAGAGATAGATTATATATAAAAAAAAAAAAACAGAAAATCACATTGTCAAAATTATATATATTTATTTGCATTGTGCACAGAGAAATAAGTATTTGATCCCTTTGGCAAACAAGACTTAATACTTGGTGGCAAAACCCTTGTTGGCAAGCACAGCAGTCAGACATTTTTTGTAGTTTTATGATGAGGTTTGCACACATGTTAGATGGAATTTTGGCCCACTCCTCTTTGCAGATCATCTGTAAATCATTACGATTTCGAGGCTGTCGCTTGGCAACTCGGATCTTCAGCTCCCTCCATAAATTTTCGATGGGATTAAGGTTTGGAGACTGGCTAGGCCACTCCATGACCTTAATGTGCTTCTTTTTGAGCCACTCCTTTGTTGCCTTGGCTGTATGTTTCGGGTCATTGTCGTGCTGGAAGACCCAGCCACGAGCCATTTTTAATGTCCTGGTGGAGGGAAGGAGGTTGTCACTCAGGATTTGCCGGTACATGGCTCCATCCATTCTCCCATTGCTGCGGTAAAGTAGTCCTGTGTCCTTAGCAGAGAAACACCCCCAAAACATAATGTTTCCACCTCCATGCTTGACAGTGGGGATGGTGTTCTTTGGGTCATAGGCAGCATTTCTCTTCCTCCAAACACGGCGAGTTGAGTTAATGCCAAAGAGCTCAATTTTAGTCTCATCTGACCACAGCACCTTCTTCCAATCACTCTCAGAATCATCCAGATGTTCATTTGCAAACTTCAGACGGGCCTGTACATGTGCCTTCTTGAGCAGGGGGACCTTGCGGGCACTGCAGGATTTTAATCCATTACGGAGTAATGTGTTACCAATGGTTTTCTTGGTGACTGTGGTCCCAGCTGCCTTGAGATCATTAACAAGTTCCCCCCGTGTAGTTTTCGGCTGAGCTCTCACCTTCCTCAGGATCAAGGATACCCCACGAGGTGAGATTTTGCATGGAGCCCCAGATCGATGTCGATTGACAGTCATTTTGTATGTCTTCCATTTTCTTACTATTGCACCAACAGTTGTCTTCTTCTCACCCAGCGTCTTACTTATGGTTTTGTAGCCCATTCCAGCCTTGTGCAGGTCTATGATCTTGTCCCTGACATCCTTAGAAAGTTCTTTGGTCTTGCCCATGTTGTAGAGGTTAGAGTCAGACTGATTAATTGAGTCTGTGGACGAGTCTTTTATACAGGTGACCATTTAAGACAGCTGTCTTTAATGCAGGCACCAAGTTGATTTGGAGCGTGTAACTGGTCTGGAAGAGGCTGAACTCTTAATGGTTGGTAGGGGATCAAATACTTATTTCTCTGTGCACAATGCAAATAAATATATATAATTTTGACTGTGATTTTCTTTTTTTTTTTTTTTTTAATATAATCTATCTCTCACTGGTAAAATTAACCTAGCCTAAAAATTCTAGACTGTTCATGTCTTTGACAGTGGGCAAACTTACAAAATCAGCAAGGGATCAAATACTTATTTCCTTCACTGTATGTGGAGTGCAAACAAAAAATACTTTCAGGAGCAGTGGTTTCCCGAACCTTTCCTCGCCTGATGAGGCAGCAACTGACTGCTACATCCAGGTGAAAACTCAGCGGAAGGTTTCTGGTGTTACGGAAACAGCCATGCTCGCTGTGCTACGCTGTTTCCATAACTACTTTAGAAGTAAATGTGACTTATGGTAAAAATGTAGCACAACAGGCTCTGCTATATTTGTAACACCCAAGTTATGGAAATAGCACAGCTCACTGTGCTACACTATTTCTAAAAACTCCCATTCACTTTTATGGCAGTTACGGAAACAGTGTAGCAAAACGACTTAGGCTGTTTCCGTAATACCAGCCACCTCTACACTGAAACATTACCTGGATGCACAAGTCATCGGCCTCCATGCCAGGCAGGTTTGGGGGACCCGTGTCCTCAAAATAGGTGTAGCATTCATTGCCAGGTACCGCCGTTTTTACTCACCCCTCGGCGGCCATGGCCATAGAGCTGTGAGTGCTGGCCTGCATCTCCTTCCTAGGAGACGCCAGTACTCACTTCCGCTTTGCTCAGCACTGTCCCGTAGGTTGCGCGTGCATTCTCGTGCCCGGCCTTAAGGGGCCAGCGCGCACAGATGAATTATATTTTAAATTAGCTCCAATCACTCTAGACTACTTAAGGGGCCCTGCCCCTTCACTCCCTGCCTGAGCGTTGTTGATAATTCCCATGTTAGTCTTTGGAAATGGTCCTGTTCCCAGTGTTCCCGTGCCCTGCTACCTGTATCCTGTATCCCGTGCCGTGGTTTGTTCCTGAGCCTGTCTAGTGTTGGAGTCGTGTCCTGCCACACCTACTGTCGCCTGCCAGGTCTGGCGTAACCTACTGCACCTGCTGTCATCCGCCATGTCTGGTGCAACCTGCCACATCCAGCACAGCATGTGATTTTCTGTTTTTTTTTAATATAATCTATCTCTCACTGGTAAAATTAACCTAGCCTAAAAACTCTAGACTGTTCATGTCTTTGACAGTGGGCAAACTTACAAAATCAGCAAGGGATCAAATACTTATTTCCTTCACTGTATGTAAACTGTGGAGTACATCAGGGTATATGTAATATGTGCGGGTACATCAGGCTATATGTAAACTGTGGAGTACATCAGGGTATATGTAATATGTGCGGGTACATCAGGCTATATGTAAGCTGTGAGGAGTACATCAGGGTATATGTAAGCTGGGCGGAGTACATCAGGGCATAATAGGATGATGTAATAACGGGGTGAATGAATAATCCATGGATTGGTGTGGTACGCTTTGAACCAATCCTTTATGCACAGGCCGGGATTATTGGGTATTATACAAAATATCTGCGCTCCAGTTTTGCCTTATATTTGACTTCTTCACTAGCCCTATAAGCAGCACAAGGCCCAAAAGTTTCCTCATCTCCGCTGCGTCTACGGGGTCCACCTGTGGGGTCCAGCAAATGATGATGTGGGGTAATTAGTGAAATTCTACTGGACCTTAAAAATTAGTCATTTTGCATCATTTTGCATCATTGCGTTTTGAGAGTCATAACGTGTTTTTTTTCCAGTGACGGAGCTGTGTGAGGGCGCGTTTTTTGTGGAACGAGCTGTAATTTTTATTGGTTCCATTTTGGGGTACATGCGATTTTTTTATCACTATTTATTCCAATTTTTCTGGGAGATGAGGAAACCAAAAAACAGCCATTCCAGCACGATTTTTTATTTTTTTTACAGTGTTCACAGTGCAGTATAAACAACATGTTAACTTTATTCTGCGGGGCGATACGATTACAGCGACACCAAATTTATATTGTTTTTTTACGTTTCACTACGTTCCCACAACAAAAATACTATTTTCTAAAAAAATAATGTTTTAGTGTCGCCATTTTCTGAGAGCCATAACTTTTTAATTTTTTAGTTGATATCGCTGCGGGTCGGCTTGTTTTATGCTTGATGAACTGTAGTTTCTATTGGTACCATTTTGCGTTACTTGCAACTTTTTGATCACTTTTTATTACATTTTTTTTGAGACTGGATGACCAAAAAATAAAATACTGTCATTGTTTTCTATAAAAAAAATGTACGGTGTTCACCGTGCGGTAAAAATAATGTGATATTTTTATAGATCAGGCCATCCCGAACGCGGCGATACCTATTATGTATAGTTTTTTTTTTATGTTTTCATTTTTTTTCTAATAATAAAGGAGTTGATCAGGGAAACAGGGCAAGTGTTGTTTTTATTATTTATTTATTATTTATTTATTTTTCTTTCACATTTTTTTTACATTTTTTACTTTTTATTTTACACTGACCTGGGGACTTGAAGATCTGATCTTCTGATCCCTGGTACAATACTCTGCACTACTTATGTAGTGCAGTGTATCGTAACTGTCATTCTTCAACTGACAGCGTATTAGGCTTCCGTACCTGGGCAACCAGGAAGCCTAGTGTCGTGGAAATCCATCGCTCAAAATATATTAGACTGAAATTTATACGAGTCCCAACAGACTCTCAAGGCCAGACTCCATTAGTCAGTATCCTAATTAGGATATTTCACCGATATATATCGAGAGAGGAGAAGAAAACACACAGACACGCTGAAATGTTCAAAATGCTCCTCTGAAGGATTTATTACCAAACTCAAACTGTTAAACTGAAATTCAGAAGGGGTGTAGGCTTGAGGTAAACCAATCAGAGACAATGTAACAATATTTGTTATTCAGTAAAAAGCATACAATAAAATACATCATTATAATTCTTCACACATTATGTTTACAAGTGTCTTATCTCTCTCTTGGACAGAATATTCTCGTAGAGATGGGGGAGACCTTCCTTCACGCATACTTGCCATCCTCCCATCTCACTCCCTGTCCATCTTCACATGGGAACCAAGGTCAAAGATAAAACATACGAAATCAACATTACTTGTATTAAAGGAACAATGACTTTCCTATTCACTACAAAAGAACCAAGATGGGAACTCCAGACAAGATGGCTGCTGCACGAAACTAAATCATTTAAACATTATCATCACTTTCACATAATACATATCTTAGTAATTCGGCCTCCTGCTTGATAATTCACAATGTAATTTCATACAGAGAATATAAGCAAATAACTTATCCTTCACACTAGCAACGGCCTAACAATCGCCACCCGCGATCCATCGCGGGGGGGCGCGGGGGGGTACAGAGGGAGCTCCCTCCCTCTGTAAACCACTTCAATGCGGCGGACGTCATTGACAGCCGCATTGAAGGGGTTAAATGGCTGCGATCGGCGGTAACAGTCATCGCAGCCATTGCAGCGGCATGTCAGCTGTGTATAACAGCTGACAGCCGCTGAAGATAAAGCGCGCACAGCTCCTGTGCTCGCTTTATCTCCAGGGCGTGACTGTACGCCAGAGTGCGGGAAAGCACTTGGAATTTGGACGTACAGTCACGCCCCATCGCAGGAAGGGGTTAAGTTTAAACCTGGCCAGTAAGGGAGTCAAATTATATTTTTCAAAATCCTCTATTTTCATGGATATTTCCACACCTAGATATTTAAGGGAAGTGACACACTTCATAGGGAGATCTTCATATGATCTTCATATGTAAGGGCGACGCCATGCTGCAATGGGGGCATCAGCGGGTGAATTTCTCCCACCCTGCGGCTACTGCTCGGGGCACCAGCGGGTCAGGTGTCACTCACTGAGCTCACTACTAGCTTCCCCGCACCGCAACTACCGCTCCCCCTCCTCGTCTTACGTCCTGAGTAATGATCAGGCGTGATGACATCACTCAGGACGCAAGACAGGGAGGAGACTATCTTACCATGTGTTCCTGGTCTGGCTATTTCCCCAGGGCTGCGCTCCAGCAGCATCAGCGGGCACAGTGCACTGTAAGAAGCCAAGCAGGTCAGTCAGACTGTGGGCTTTGGTTGTATGGGGGCACTGATGGGGGTCTAAAAATGGCAAATGGGCAGAGGATTCAGTGCCACCTTGGTGCCCATTTGCCACTTATTGCCCCTTTAGTGTCCTGTTCAGCGCCCCTTCGATGCCCATTTGCCATTTATTGCCCATTTATTGTTCTTCTGTGACAGAGGGTGCTAAAGGTGCAGTAAATGGCAAATATGCATCAAGGGGGAACTGAACATAAGGACACTAAAGGGGAAAAAAGTGGAAAATGGGCACCAAGGTGGCACTGAACTACACTGTTAATAAATGGCAGATGGGCACATTGTTCAGTTGCTCCATAGTGCACATTTACCATTTGTTGCCTTTTTAGACCCTGTGCACATTACGTTAAAGGGGTTAAAAAGAAATTCTGTTGAAGCAGTAGAGGAGAAGTTAAAATAAAAAAGAACTTATACTTACCTTTCTCCTACCAAACTTTTCCTGCGCTGGGGGCTCCCGTCACCTCTGTTCACTATTTGTATACAGAGCAGCTGTAGCAGTGATGTACTATCGACATGATGTCACCACTGCAGCAGCTCTGTATACAAACCAAGAACCGAGGTGACGGGAGCCCCCAACGCAGAAAAGTCTGGGAAGAGAGTGGTAAGTATGGGCTGCTTTCTTATTTTAACACTTTCAGGACTGAGACATTTTTTGCTTTTTCATTTACGTTTTTCACTACCCGCCTTCCTAGAGCCATAACTTTTTTTTATTTTTCCGTCAATAGGGTGGTGGTTATAATTTGCGGCATAAGTTGTAGTTTATATTGACACCATTTAAAGTACCATATAATGTACTGGGAAACTGAAGAAAATTCTTTGTGGGCTGAAATTAGAAAAAAACTGATTCCTCCATAGTTTTTTTGGGTTTCGAATTTACGTCTTTCATCGTGCGGTAAAAACGACAACTTAACTTTATTCTGCGGCTCAATACGATTATGGTGATACCAAATTTATATAGGTTTTTATATATTTTACTACTTTTAAAAAGAAAACTATTTGTTAAAAAAAAAAAAAAAAAAAATGTTGTTTCACCACATTCTTTTATATTTTTGTCTAATCGGTGTGAGGGCTTATTTTTTGCGGAACGAGCTGTAGTTTTTTTTGGTACATGAAACTTTTTTGCTATAGCTAATGTGAACAAAAAAAGCGATTTTGGCTATTAACTTTTTTTTTTACGGCCTTTACAGTGTGAGTTAAATAAGAAGTAATAAAAAGTACCAACATTGTCCACATGGACAGCCGTTTTAATAGTTTTTCCTGTTATACAAAAGATAGCCTTTGAGTAAACGGAGTAAGGGCCAGTTCACACGTTGCGTAAATACTGCGTATTTTCCGCAAGGGAATTTGTTGCAGAAAATCTGCAGCAAATACAGTAGCAGCAAAGTGGATGAGATAAAACAAATCTCATCCACACGCTGCGTAAATACTGAGCGTAAAAAAACAGACCTGCGTTGCAGAGTTTTAGGGCGGGTTCACACATGGCGGAATTTCACTTAAATTCCGCTGCGGACACTCCGCAGCGTTAATCCGCAGCGGAGCCGTTTCTCCATTGACTTTCACTTTAATTTAGCAGTGTTCGTTTACACGATGCGTACAATTCCGCTGCGGAGCATAGGCTGCGGAGCGGAATTTGGTGTCCGCAGCATGCTCTGTCTGTTGCGGAGCAGTGGCGGACTGGTTGCGGACTCATGGCGGAATTTCTCCATTGACTTCAATGGAGAGTCAAAATTCCGCAATGAAGTCCGCAGATCTTATGTGTGCTGCGGAGCGTATTGTTTTTACTACCATGACATTTCTTCATTCTGGCTGGACCTATGTATTTCTAGGTCTACAGCCAGACTGAGGAAGTCAATGGGGCTCCCGTAATGACGGGAGCGTTGCTAGGAGACGTCTGTAAATAGTCACTGTCCAGGGTGCTGAAAGAGTTACGCGATCGGCAGTAACTGTTTCTGCACCCGGGACAGTGACTACCGATCTCAATATACATGTATCTGTAAAAAAAAATATAAGTTCATACTTACCGAGAACTCCCTGCGTCTGTCTCCAGTCCGGCCTCCCAGGATGACGTTTCAGTGTAAGTGACGGCTGCAGCCAATCACAGGCCAAGCACAGGCTGCAGCGGTCACATGGACTGGAGCGTCATCCAGGGAGGTCGGGCCGGATGCCGAAAGAGGGACGCGTCACCAAGACAACGGCCGGTAAGTATGAATTTCTTTGACTTTCACTAGGGAAAGTGCTGTCCCTTCTCTCTATCCTGCACTGATAGGGAGAAGGGAAGCACTTTTCCTGCAGTCCGCAGCGGCCAGTCCGCATCAATTTTCTGCACATTTTGTGCAGATCCGCTGCAGAATCTGCAACGCAGATTCTGTGCGGCATTGATGCGGACAGTTGCGGAGGAATTCCGCCATGTGTGGTCATGCCCTTATTCTGCAGCATGTCAATTGTATTTGCGTAAACGCACCTTATTTGTTGAGGGTTTTCCCCATTGTATTCAATGGGGAGGTAAATTCCGCAACAATTAGCAGTTGTTGCGTTTTTTTGTGGCAGGTCCGCAGCGATCCTGCCGCAAAAAACGCCACTTAGAAAACAAACAATATATTATACTTACCTAGGAATCTGTGTTTTATCCTCCTGGGATGACGCTTCATCTCATGTGACCTCCGCTGCAGCCAATCACAGGCTGTAGCGGCGGTCACATGGATGAAACGCCATCCCAGGAGGCCGGCCTGGATGATCTCAAAGGGCCGCCCTACTGGGATGACGCTTCATCCCATGTGACCGCTGCTGCAGCGGTCTTCTGGGATGAGAGGTCATCCCAGGAGGCCGGCGTGCAAGCAGGCTGGCTAAGTGCTGCAGTTTTCCGCAGCAGACATTCCAGGCGAGAAACTGCCCCTCAGTTTGGTGCAGTTTTTTCGCCCCAAATTCCCTGCGGCGCACAGGGTGGATACGCTGCGTTCTTTTAAGCAGCGTATCCTTCCCGTGTGAACTCAGCCTAAGGCCTTATTTAGACGAGCGTTGTGCACCTCGGACGTGAAAAACTGCAGTTTTTCCTGCCCGAGATGCATCCGTGCTCGGCGCTGCGGGATGCGATGTCTCGCATCCCCATAGATGAGTCTATGGAGGGATGCGTGAAGCGTGAAAAAATAGGACATGTCCTATTTTCTCATGGACCCTTCACACGGTCTGTTGAAACAACGGCTGTGTGAATGGCCACATTGAATTACAAAGGTCCGTTGGACGGCCGATGTTTCAACGGCCGTCACGCGGACGTTTAACACGCTTGTGTAAATAAGGCCTAAAGGTAATATTACATTACATCCTGCCCATCCGTGTAATGTATGCACCGGGAAAGCTCCCAGAACGTATAGTAAACAGTCCCATACACCTGATGGAGGTTAAAAAAGCCTCAGTTCGGATGGGACTGCGCTATTTTATGTAGTGGCGTCCAGTAAAAAAAATTATACTGCATATTTTTTTGTGTCCATTTAATGTATGTGCCAGGAGCTTTTCCGCCGCATATGATAAATGGACAGGCAGGACATAATGTGAAAATAGCCTTACCAAAACATAGGTCTTGTTCACACTGTGCTTAAAACAGCGGAAAAATCAGAAAATCAGAAAAACGGCCGCGGAAAAATACGGCCACGAAAAAGAAGTGCATGTCACTTCTTCAGCCGTTTTTGGGGCCGTTTTTCATAGACTCTATAGAAAAACAGTTTAAAAAACGGCTGTTAAAAACGCAGTGAAAAACGCGACTTTGAATAAAAAATGTCTGAAAATCCGGAGCTGTTTTCCCTTGAAAACAGTTCCGTATTTTGAGAAGTTTTTTATTTTGTGTTTTTGTAAAGTTCTTTTTAAACTACAGGCGCTTTTGACGCGTATTCATCGCGTCTTTTGCACGCATTCGGCGTGTTTTTTGCCGCTCAATCAGAACTCCTGTTGACTATAGAAATTATGTACAATTTTGGCGCATTTTCGGCGCATTTTACGAGCAAAAGAATTGACCTGACGTTTTTTTTTACGCGACACATTTTTAAACAAAACGCGTTGTATGCACTAACGGCGCGCTATATCATTGATGTGAATGGGACACTTAAACCAATAACTTTTTACGCGTTTTTAGGCATGACAATTGCACAAACAAAAGCACCAAATGCCAACAATATATAACAATGATAAATGGAGTCGGGGGCACCAAAGGGCAATTCCGCACAGGGCACCCTGTAGCCTAAAGCCGGCCCTGGTGGCATCCAAGGAGGAAGCATCATCTTCCAAAAACAGTAACATGTCATCAGCTTACAATGCTAATTTATCCTCTTGTTCCCCATGATGAAACCATACCTACCGAACTCCGGATCAAAACTGCTAACGGCTCAATAGCTATGGCAAAGATCAGTGGAGAAAGCGGGCAGCCCTGCCGCGTACCTCTACCTAAATGGAAATGTATCAGTCAGAAAATGATTTACCCTAAGTCTAGCCACAGGCCTATCATACAACATCCTAATCCATGAGAGAAACGAGTCCCCAAAGCCCAACTTCCTAAGTACTGCCCATAAATACGCCCATTCCAAACTGTCAAAGGCTTTTGCTGCATCTAAGGAGCACAGCACCCGTTTACCTGAGTTATCAGCTGGAAGTTGTTCATTCAAAAATAGCCTTCTAAGATTTATAGCTGTAGACTTTTGAGACATGAAGCCAGTTTGATCAGGATGTATTACCGTCATGATGATCTTAGATAGGCGAACGGCTATGGCCTTAGCGATGATTTTAATATCTACTGGTAAGAGAGATATCGGTCTATAAGATTCAGCAAGCAAAGGATCTTTACCAGGTTTCAAATGAACCACTATCACTGCCTCTCTTATAGTGTCAGGTAAACCCTGGTCTCTAACAGCTGACGTAAAAACATCCAAGAGGTGTGGCAAAAGTATGTCATCCAATTTTTTTAAAATTTCCACCGGAAGATCATCCGACCCTGGAGCCTTATTATTAGCTAGAGATGCCACCGCCTCCTGCAACTCCTCCAACTGCAATGGGGTCTCCAAAAATTCTCTATCAACAGAGGACAAGAGTGGCAATGAGATACCAGATAAGTATGTCTCAAGTTGTGCCTCAGACACCTGAACATGTGAACTATATAAAGAAGCATAATAAGATTTAAACACATCTGCTATCTCTGCACTACCGTATATGAGTATCCCATCAGTATTCGTATTGTTGCAATGCATGTTTGGCCATACTGTGCTCTCGCAACCATAGCAAGCATATGTCCCGCTTTCTCCCCCTCAGCATAAGAACAGTGCTTCTGAAACATCCTCTTATTTGCAGCTAATTCCAATAAAGTAGTTGTTCTTGAGCCTCCCGCCAATTAGCCAAAGATGTAGTGGAGTTATCCATAAAATAACATTCCATACCTTTCCTGTATATGCTGTGCCCTTGTTTTCCGAAAAGTAATCCATCAAGACCTTAAGCACATAAGCATACATTTATAACAGTTAACCAGAAGGCATTCAACCTCCACAATGTCCGATTATTTTGAGGACATCGGGACAAAGATATGACCAATACTAAGGGAGAGTGATCAGAAAGTGCCCGCCGTAAGTATTCAGCAGTTACAATCGCTCTGGCTACCATGTCAGGGCCCAATCCGGGATCTATACGGGACAAGTTTGTCACGTTGAGGGTTTGTGGACCCACTAGGCCGTACCGCCATAGCGGGGAGGCAGCTGGCCAAACAACAGGGAACCCCAGCAATATAATGTCCCGCACAAGGGTACCTGGATAGTCCAGACAGTGGCCGCAGCTCTGGCACTGATGGAGATGGGTGCAGCAAGTAACGCCAAACCTGGCGGATGACACAGGTGCCGCAAGTTGCGCCAGACGTGGCGAATTCCTCTGGACGTGGCAGATGACACAGGACGTGACACGACTCCGACACTAGTAGGCACTAGAACAAGAACAGCACGGGATACAGGAACAGGTAACAGGGCACGGGTAACAACTGGAACAGGAAACACTAAGGGACCATTTGCAAGACAAACTTGGGAAAATTAACAATGCTCAGGCAAGGATCAGAAGGGCTGGGGGCTACTTATAGACCAGGAAATCATGGGCAGTTGATGATGATGATTTCCTCTTGTGCGCGCGCTGGCCCTTTAAGGCCGGGCACGAGCGTGCACGCGCACCCTACGGGACACAGCAGACCAGAGCGGAAGTGAGAGCTGGCATCTCCTAGGAAGGAGATGGGGAACAGCACTTACGGATCCATGGCTGCGGGCGTCGGGAGGTGAGTAAACCCAACAGCCCGTGGCCATGGACGCTACAAAGCTATTATGCGAGCTACAGAAACAAGAATAATGCCTATCATGAATATGTTTCAGTTTCCATAAATCCAGCAGCCTCACCTCATGGAGAAAAGAGCCAAACGCAGTTATGGGTTCATCCACAGTAGCTATATCAGGATTGAATTTGTCCCAGTAAGGATGAATATAATTATTAAAATCTCCTAGTATGATAAAAGGTATACCTGGCCTAGTGTCGGTAAAATTCAAAACCTTTCTGAGTACATCATAACTAAAGGGTGGTGGAATATAAACTCCAAAAATTATATTTTGTATAGAGTATATAGTGCAATGAAGACAGACATATCTCCCCTCATCTTCAATATCAACCAGAAGACACGTAAAGGATATCAAACAATGTACTACTAACCGGACACCCCTTGAGTAACTGGTGTGAACAGAGTGATATTCATGGCTCATCCATGCACGATGTATAGTTGCAATTCTATCCCTAGAAAGATGTGTTTCTTGCAAGCATAAGATAGCAGGAAAATGGGACTTAACATACTCAAATATAGCCATACGCATAATTGGGTCTCCAAGGCCCCTGACATTCCAGGATATAGTCGTGACATTATGAGCCATAAAAGTTACATAAACAAATGTAAACAGGAGCAAAACAGCATTATCAGACAAGTACAGTAGAAACCTACAGTGTAATCAAAATAAGTATGCATACTCTGGAAGAACCCCAAAAAAGTTCCCATAACCCCTTCCCCCCCCCCAAACAAACATAACCCACATATGCCAAAAGACTTGCTTTAGCCAAAGCAAGGTAGGGCACCAGTCCTCCTTGAACCTGGACGACATGTGTCAGAAAAAGGACAAACTAAAGCGTCCTGTAACCACTCCTTGATACAAAGGAAGTTAGTCGAATCAGCATAAAAGGAGCACATATGTTTCGGAACTGGCTCCCTGGAAAAGCATTAGCAGATATATCGAAGCCTGTTCCACCATCTATCCATCTGAATCACGAATACGACGCTCAGTGCGGTCGAGCCATCTCACAGCGTCTTTAGGGTTCTCAACAAAAATGTGTTTCTCCCAAGGCAACCACTCGCAGCTTCGCAGGATACAACATCGCATATGGGATTTGGAGAGTACGCAAGCGCCTCTTTACCTCCCGGAATAGAAGACGTTTCTTTTGGATATCCGCCGAGAAGTCCGGAAAAAATGCTATACGATGACCATCAAAAGTGACATCTTTCATATCTCTGGCCGCTTTCAGAATGGCATCCCTGTCACGGTAATGCAGGAGCTTGACAAGCATAGTTCGGGGCTGTGACCCTGGCGGAAGTGGTCTCATGCGAACCCTGTGAGCACGTTACACAGCATAATGGGCGATAAAATTGTATCACCAAAAATAGATTTCAGCCATGTCTCAATATATTCAGTCAGGGTATTACCCCCATGCGTTCAGGCAAGCCCAACAATCGGATATTATTCCGTCGGAGTCATCGGCCTTAGCCTGTAAACTAAAAATGGCGCGGTCATGCTTCAAAAGATCCCTTTGCATGGGTAAAATGGTGTCTTCAGTCGTGCTAACATGGCCCTCTACCGCCGATATCCGCTCTCCGCTCTGAGACGTTTTGTAAATCATGGCGAATAAGCCCCACATCCTCCCTCACACCTCCCAATTGCAGCGACAAGGAAGACAGCGTGGTATTGAATTTAGTGATGACCAGAAAGACATCAATCATGGAGGGTTAACCCTTCCCCAGCACAGGCCATGCAGGAGGAGGTATTGACAAGGAGGAACCCACCTCAGGCTGAGTACATAGTCCCAATAACAGGCCGTCACAATTCTCATCAGCGCTCACCTCGGTGTGCACCTCCAGCGTGGGAACCGAGGTATGTTTAGGAGTCTCCGCGGGCAGTGCAGGCTTACTTGGCGTGACAGATGAGTGTCTCACATA
This sequence comes from Rhinoderma darwinii, assembly GCF_050947455.1. Lineage (NCBI taxonomy): Eukaryota > Metazoa > Chordata > Amphibia > Anura > Rhinodermatidae > Rhinoderma > Rhinoderma darwinii. The sequence continues at coordinate 63,769,759 of NC_134696.1, read as the reverse complement.
GCCCGCCAGATTAGAGGCCGCTGCATGTGCGACTGCAGAGGAGGCACCAGCGCCATCTTGGCTTTACCTCTCCGCCGCCACATCTTGTTTCCGACGGGTCATGGCCACGATGTCGGCAGAACAGGGCTTCCATCCAGCAGGAAGGATCACCCAGGTAAGTATCGGCAGGCTGTTCAAATTGTACCCTGTAAAGAGCTCCGAAAAAGGATAAAAGAAGAATCTCTAGCAGGAGCTAACACACAGTGCGTCCTTTCACATCCCCAGTCAGGCCACGCCCCGCAAGTTTCCTATTTAAATGTGAACATGTGTCAAAGCACATTATAATAAACAGACAATCCACATATATATGTATATATATATATATGTATATATATATATATATATATATATATATATATATATAGCTAATTAGGAATCCTGTGGCAACAGATTTCATTTGTCTCATTCATTATTTTTTGTATTTTATTCGTTCATATATCAGAAGGGAATATTTGTTAACCCCTTAAGGACACAGCCTGTTTTCACCTAATGAACCAAGAATTTTTTTTTCAAATCTGAAATGTGTCACTTTATGTGTGGCAGTATTATTCAGTAACAGTGTGGGGGTATTATTCATTCACTATGTGGTTATGGTATGGTGGCATTATTCAGTAATAGTATCGGGGTATTATTCAGTCACTATGTGGTTGTGGTGTGGCGGTATTATTCAGTAACAGTATGGCGGTATTATTGAGTCACTATGTGGTTATGGTGTGGCGGTATTATTCAGTAACAGTATGGGGGTATTATTGAGTCACTATGTGACTATGTGACAGTATGGCGGTATTATTGAGTCACTATGTGGTTATGGTGTGGCGGTATTATTCAGTAACAGTATGGTGGTATTATTCAGTCACTATGTGGTAGTAATATGTGGTCATGATGAGGAGGTATTATTCTCGTAACAGTATGGTCGTATTATTCAGTCACTATGTGATGGTAATATGTAGTCATGGTGTGGAGGTATTATTCATTAACAGTATGGTGGTATTATTCAGTCACAATGTGTTTGTAATATGTAGTCATGATGTGGCGGTATTATTCAGTAACAGTATGGTGGTATTATTCCGTCTCAATGTGGTGGTAATATTTGGTCATTGTGTGGCAGTATTATTCAGTAACAGTATGGTGGTATTATTCAGTCACTATGTAATGGTAATATGTGGTCATGGTGTGGCGGTATTATTCAGTAACAGTATGGAGGTATTATTCAGTCACTATGTGATGGTAATATGTGGTCATGACGTGGCGGTACTATTCAGTAACAGTTTAGCGGTATTCAGTCACCATGTGGTTGTAATATATGGTCATGATGTGGAGGTATTATTCAGTATGGTGGCATTATTCAGTCACTATGTGGGGGTAATATGGAGGTATTATTCAGTAACAGTATGGTGGTATTATTCAGTCACAATGTGGTGGTAATATGTGGTCATTGTTTGGCTGTATTATTTGGCCCTTCTATAGTGGTTTTACGTGGTAACTGTGTGACCATATTACTTAGAGGCCTACTATCTTACATAAATTCGTTTTTATGACAGGGAAAATTATTTGGGGGCATGTGTACTATGAATACATGTTTCAGGCACCAAAGAAATTATTTTAATTAATTAGTATAATATCTAGTCACTATGTAGTGGTAATATGTGGTCATGATGTGAAGGTATTATTCAGTCACTATCTGGTAGTAATATTGGTCTTTGTATAGTGTGTTTTATTCAGTAACAGTATGGTAGTATTATTCAGTCACTATGTGATGGTAATATGTGGTCATGATGTGGAGGTATTATTCAGTAACAGTATGGTAGTATTATTCAGTCACTATGTGATGGTAATATGTGGTCATGATGTGGAGGTATTATTCAGTAACAGTATGGTGGTATTATTCAGTCACTATGTGGTGGAAGATGTGTTCATGATGTGGAGGTATTATTCAGTAACAGTATAGTGGTATTATTCAGTCACCATGTTGGAGTAATATGTGGTCATGGTGTGCAGGTATTATTCAGTAGCAGTATGGTGGTATTATGCAGTCACAATGTGGTGGTAATATGTGGTCATTGTGTGGCTGTATTATGTGGCCCTTCTATAGTGGTTTTACATGGTAACTGTTGGCCGTATTACTTATAGGTCTACTATCTTACATAGATTCGTTCTTATGACAGGGCAATTTTTTGGGGGTCCGGTCTACTATGAATACTTGTTTCAGGCACCAAAGAAATGGAGGGCATATGTCTTGGGGATTGTGCCTTGATCTTTTAAGACCCTATCAACACCCCTGACTCTTTCCCAGCAAATTTCCCCAAATTGCAAAGGGCAGTGTGTACCAAAAGGGGGATGTGTGGCCACATGTAGGAAGTTCCTACTACTGGTAAACACAGCATAATATTCAGAGAGCTGTCTTTTCATTGGGGCACAAGCTGGGCACAACATATAGGACACTGCAATGGCATATCTGGATCCTGCGTGTCAGAGACACGCAGGACCCGCTGTCACCGAAGCCGTCATTCCTGCTGACCTGACGGATTCGGGTTTCAGCACAAGATACAGCTTCTATGTATCCAGGATACATAGAAGCTACTGTATCTCAACAACTAAAGAAAAAATGTTAATAAAAAACAATTACAAATTTGCATTAAACACTATAAGGCCGGAACCACACGCACAGTTTGATGCAGTTTCTGGCTCAGTTTTTTTAACCAAACACAGGAGTGGACACAAAAGAAAAGAGATGATTAGTCTTTTCTTTATACCTTTCCATACTTTTAGGTCCACTTCTGGCTTTGGCTAAAAAAAAAACTTTATATTCATTTTTTGTGGGAGATGAGGTGACCAAAAAACAGCGATTCTGTTTTTTTTAGTGTTTTCTTTTACGGCTGTCACCATATGTGAATAATGTTACATTGTAATAATTCAGACTTTTATGGATGTGTCGATACCAATTATATATATATTTATTTATTTTTACAATGCTTTAGGGGGAAAATGGGAAAAGGGTGTTTTTAAAAAAAAAATGATTTTTACTAGTTCTCCAGGGCACTTGTACCAGCAATCGTTGGATCGCTAGCACTACATACTGCAATACTGATGTACTGCAGTATAATATGTCTGCTTCAGGCTTCTTTTTAGCCCTGCCAGAGGTAGAGCTTATAGGAGTACACGGATGGCAGACCTGGGGGCCTCCATTAGGTCCCCAAGCTGCCATGCCAACCAGCGGGGGGGGGGGGGGCGATGGACTGTCGGGGGTACGCCACCTCTTTCTAACATTATTGACCGTGGCACCTAAGGGGTTAAATGAGTGGGATCCCGCGCATCAGGGTATGTTCACATGCAGTGTTCACAGGTGTATTTCGGGGAGTAAACGCCTCGAAATACGCCTTGAAAAATGCTAGTCGAATGCCAACAAACCGCTTCCCATTGAAATCAATGGGAAAACCGGCGTTTAGTTAAGACGGGCGTTAAGACGCCGAGTAAAAAGAAGGAGCTAACATTATTGACCACGGCACCTAAGGGGTTAAATGAGTGGGATCCCGCGCGTCAGGGTATGTTCACATGCAGTGTTCACAGGTGTATTTCGGGGAGTAAACTCCTCGAAATACGCCTTGAAAAACGCTAGTCGAATGCCAACAAACCGCTTCCCATTGAAATCAATGGGAAAACCGGCGTTTAGTTAAGCATGTCACTTCTTGAGCCGTTTTTGGAGCTGTTTTTCATGGGGTCAATTAAAAAATAGCTCCTAAAACGGCTTAAAAAATGCCTCAAAAAAACGTATTCTGCTTCAAAAACGACTGAAAATCAGAGGCTCTTCTGCCTTGAAAACCGCTCCGTAATTTTCAGCCATTTTTGATTGTGTGTGTGAACATACCCTTACAGTGAAGCGTCAGCTGTAATATATAGCTGACTCCAGCGTTGTATAGAGCGGGCTCAGCCTGTGAGCCTGCTTCACACTTCCCCAACCCAGCTATGACGTGAGTATATGTTATACATCGGGAAGGGTTAAGAGGGGCCTGGATGACTTGGAGTGTTATAATATTATACGTTTTGGTTACTATATTACCAGAGATCGGTCGTTGATACACAGATTTATTTTGATTGCAATTTTTGGAGTCATTACACTACAAATTCCACCTACAGGAGCTTTTATGACATTCCATTCTAAATCCATAGGCATGAATATGGAGTTGGTTCCTCCTTTGCAGCTAAAACAGCTTCCAGTCTATTGTGAAGGCTTTCTACTAGATTTTGGAGTGTGTCTGTGGGAATTTTTGCCTATTCATTTAAAAGAGCATTTGTGAGGTTAGACATTGATATTGTAGGAGAGGCCTGGCACAATGCCTGGCTCACAATCTCTTTTCTAGTTCAGCCCAAAGGTGTTTGATGGGGTTGAGGTCAGGGCTTTGTGTGGGTTAGACAAGATCTTCCACATGAAACTCACCCAACCATGCCATTATGGACCTTGCTTTGTGCAATGGGGCACAGTCATGCTATAAAAGAAAAGGGCCTTCCCCAACCTTTCCCATAAAGTTGGAAGCTACAATTGTCTAAAATGTCTTGGAATTTTAAAGCATAAAGATTTCCCTTCACTAAAAGTAAGGGGATAAGGCCAACCACTCCATCTCCATTGCAGTCAGGTAGGTAAAGTTTTCCTGGTATTGGCCAGTCAAAGCCCTTCTGTTGTGTGTAGACCCCGGGCTCCCTACAGATTAACGTTGGCTGGGGAGTCCTGCTCATAAGACTATGGCCCTCTCCTACCATTAGAGTGCCACGTCAGCATTTATGAGACCCTGTTGTGGGACATCATTCTGGTGGCCTCTGCACTACAAGTGACCTGGTTCCCTCCCTAATTACAGACAGTACCATCATCCCCTTAGTGTTACACCAGGCATCACCTGAAGTCCCTCCTTCCGACTGGAGGTATGTACTTAATGGAGTGGTGCCAAATGGAGAGGTAGAAGTACCAGCCCTGAGCTCTTGCACTAGGACAGCCGGCTCTACTGGCACAGAGTTGCAGTCACTAGACTCTGTAGAGTTTCTGACTACCCTTCTGGTGAACACCTTATGGGGAGGTATTGGATATAAAATCACTCTATAGCAACAACAGTCTACATTTTCAGAAGCAGCACAAGCATAAGATATCTCACTGAGTTGAATATACTTCCAATAATGGCCTATTTAACCCCCTGTGACAAAGTGAATCCTCAATCCTTTCCCCATCCTTTTGATCTGGTTTCTGATACACTAATATTGAGGACTGTCTATACCCTGTCCAGTCTGGAATATAAATAACTAGGCATAGTTTCACGTCCTTCTGCTTGCTCATCCGCATTTTTGTCACTCCCAATTAAGCCCTTGGCACATATTAAACAGGAGACTCTGTCCCAATGTTTCTGAGATTGTGAAGGCACAATGTGAACTGTTTACTGTTGTTAAGGACAGATTCTGATAATCACTTAGCCACCAAATTTCTGCCTCCCCCCCCCCCACCCAATTATTCCAGAGAAGAGCCTTGCACCCTCGGAGAATCTACAGCTGTGTCTGGTGAAGAGAACTTTGATGATTATATTAACCCTTTCAGGACTGAGCCATTATTTGCTTTTTCATTTTCGTTTTTCACTCCCCACCTTCCAAGAGCCATGACTTTTTTGTTTTTCCTTCAATAGATTGCTGTGAGGGCTTATTTTTTGTTGTAGTTTCTATTGGCACCATTTAAGGTATCATCTAATGTACTGGGAAACTGAAAAAATATTCTTTGCGGGCTGAAATTGGAAAAAACAGTGATTCCTTCTTTCTGTTTTGGGTTTCGTTTTTACGGCTTTCAGCGTGCAGTAAAAACTACAACTTAACTTTATTCTGTGGCACAATACGATAACGGTGATACCAAATTTATATACTTTTTTTTATATTTAACTTTTACAAAGAAAGTACTATTTGTATAAAAAAAAATTATATAATTATTGTCATCCCACGCATAGCTATTCATATAGACATCTCACTCCTATATTGGGGACACAATATTTTTAGATGGGTTACATCTCTTGTTATAGTTTTGTGCGTTGGACATGGCATATTGATTGCGGAGTGATAATTTAGGGACTATGCCCTTCTTGTATATGGCAGATTTGTAGTCCGCTCTTTCAATTGTGCATGCGCCAATTACGTCACGAGTGCATGCGCGGTTTTGTCTGTGTGTATTCAGTGTGCAGACATCTCTGATTGGAGTATCTTGCACAGACATACGCAGTTGCAATCTATTGACGCCGGACACCACGAGTGGCAAGTCGAACCAGCGGCTGATTTTAATCATTTAGGGTAAGATTTATATTTACACACATGTGTTTTTGATTGATAGTTCAGACTATCTTCTTCACATGGTTATTCACGATGTTATTGATATTTATACATGCGTTTTGTACACTTGCTATTTTTATGGATATTCTCATTTATATATGATCTTACATTGACTGTATCATTACTGTATTTACTCATATTTATTAATTGTATGACAATTGCTTATTGAATTTCTGCACTTTAAATTGTGGTCATTTTATGCATTGCACTATGCTTGAGAAAACCTCTGAGTAGCTGTACCGTTGCAGGGGTAAACAAAAACTTCCTATTCTTTTGGATGTCCAGGGTGATTCTCCGTTTTTTATTAATACAATAACGGTGACACCAAATGTATACAGTTTTCTTATGTTTCACTACTTTTGCAAGGAAAAAACTGATTGTTAAATAGGAAATTTATTTTGTGTCGCTATATTCTGAGAGCCATAACTTTTTTATATTTCTGTCTGAGCGGTGTGTGGGCTTATCTTTGGCGGATGAGCTGTAGTTTCGAGTGCGTAAGATTTTTTTATCACTTATTATTTAATTTTTTTGTGGGAGCGGAGAGAGGAAGAGAGGAAGAGAGAGAGACAGAGAGAGAGAGAAAGAGAGAGAGAGAGGAAGAGAGAGAGATATATATTTAAATAACACTATATTGTAATAGTTCAGCCTTTTACCGGATGCGGCAATACCAGTAATGTTACCTTTTATATTTTTAAACACTGCTTTAGGGGAAAAAAAAATGGGAAAAAGTAGGCCTTTTGAACTTTTAAAACTTTTTATTTTGGAACTTTAAAAAATACTTTAATTAACTGCTTTTTACTAGTCCCCCTAGGGTACTTGAACCAGCGACATGTATTTCAGTATCATGCTATACTGACAGTCTCCTTTAAAACACTGCCAGATGCAGAGCTTCAAAGGTGTACAAAGATGGCAGACCTGGGGGCCTTCATTAGGCCCCCAGACTGCCATGACGACAATCGCGGGGGTCCGATTGCACATCGGAGGGAGCCGCCCCCTGATTCTAACGATATAAATGAAGCGGTCCCGATTGAACGCGGCATTTAAGGAGTTAAACGGGCGGAATCAATGTCATCTTTTATTCTGCCCATTGCAGTAAGGTGTCGACTGTATTACATACCCACGAGCCTGCTCCATACTTTGCCTTAACGGCTGTCATGTACATGTACGTGACATGTAATCCCCATAGGGCACTTGAACCAGGGATCTCTTGCATGATATACTGCAGTACTAATGTATTGCAGTATATCATGATTTTTACAGGTTCCTATTAACCCCTTCTTTTTCTATTAAGCACTGCCTCTGGCAGGGTCAATAGAAGCACAAAGATGGCAGACCTGGGGGCCTTCATTAGTCCTCCAAATTGTTGTGACTACCATCGGCACAACGTGATTGGGGGGCGATGGGACATCAGAGGGGGCAGCTTCCCTCTTTCTCGTGGCAGAGAAGCGTCGGGAAAGTATTAAGCTACATACATTTTTCGCTCTGAGTTCTGTGTGCTGGAGATGTAATTGTGAGGCTTGATCTTTGTACCATATCTGGTGGAAACACTCTAAAATTAGAACATTTTGGTAAATAATCTGTGGTGAAATGTCAAAAATATGGCGTATTTGAATACCGGCTTTTCACAAGTTATGCTAACTGAGTCTGTATAAAACGTCCGTACTCCAGTATTGCCTAATCTCTGGCTTTTTTATACTAAAACTTTCGCTACGCTATCAAAAGCCTAGTGAACAAACTTCAGTTAAAAAAAACTGAATGTTCATCACTAACTGACGCTAACTATAACACTGTAAATTTACTCTAAAAACGTTGCTACGCTATCAAAAATGTAGTGAACGAACTTCAGTTAAAAAAACTGAATGTACACTACCGTTCAAAAGTTTAGGGTCACTTAGAAATTTCCTTATTTTTCAAAGAAAAGCACAGTTTTTTTCAATGAAGATAACATTAAATTAATCAGAAATACACTCTATACATTGTTAATGTGGTAAATGACTATTCTAGCTGCAAACGCCTGTTTTTTAATGCAATATCTACATAGGTGTATAGAGGCCCATTTCCAGCAACCATCACTCCAGTGTTCTAATGGTACATTGTGTTTGCTAACTGTGTTAGAAGGCTAATGGATGATTAGAAAACACTTGAAAACCCTTGTGCAATTATGTTAGCACCGCTGTAAACAGTTTTGCTGTTTAGAGGAGCTATAAAACTGACCTTCCTTTGAGCTAGTTGAGAATCTGGAGCATTACATTTGTGGGTTCGATTAAACTCTCCAAATGGCTAGAAAAAGAGAGCTCTCATGTGAAACTCGACAGTCTATTCTTGTTCTTAGAAATGAAGGCTATTCCATGCGAGAAATTGCCAAGAAACTGAAGATTTCCTACAAAGGTGTGTACTACTACCTTCAGAGGACAGCACAAACAGGCTCTAACCAGAGTAGAAAGAGAAGTGGGAGACCCCGCTGCACAACTGAGCAACAAGACAAGTACATTAGAGTCTCTAGTTTGAGAAATGGACGCCTCACAGGTCCTCAACTGGCAGCTTCATTAAATAGTACCTGCAAAACGCCAGTGTCAACGTCTACAGTGAAGAGGCGACTCCGGGATGCTGGCCTTCAGGGCAGAGTGGCAAAGAAAAAGCCATATCTGAGACTGGCTAATAAAAGGAAAAGATTAATATGGGCAAAAGACACATACATTGGACAGAGGAAGATTGGAAAAAAGTGTTATGGACAGACGAATCGACGTTTGAGGTGTTTGGATCACACAGAAGAACATTTGTGAGACGCAGAACAACTGAAAAGATGCTGGAAGAGTGCGTGACGCCATCTGTCAAGCATGGTGGAGGTAATGTGATGGTTTGGGGTTGCTTTGGTGCTGGTTAAGTGGGAGATTTGTACAAGGTAAAAGGGATTTTGAATAAGGAAAGCTATCACTCCATTTTGCAATGCCATGCCATACCCTGTGGACAGCACTTGATTGGAACCAATTTCATCCTACAACAGGACAATGACCCAAAGCACACCTCCAAATTATGCAAGAACTATTTAGGGAAGAAGCAGGCAGCTGGTATTCTATCTGTAATGGAGTGGCCAGCGCAGTCACCAGATCTCAACCCCATAGAGCTGTTGTGGGAGCGGCTTGACCGTATGGTACGCAAGAAGTGCCCATCAAGCCCATCAACTTGTGGGAGGGGCTTCTGGAAGCATGGGGTGAAATTTCTCCCGATTACCTCAGCAAATTAACAGCTAGAATGCCAAAGGTCTGCAATGCTGTAATTTCTGCAAATGGAGCATTCTTTGACGAAAGCAAAGTTTGAAGGAGAAAATTATGATTTCAAATAAAAATCATTATTTCTAACCTTGTCAATGTCTTGAATATATTCTCTAGTCATTTTTCAACTCATTTGGTAAATATAAGTGTGAGTTTTCATGGGAAACACAAAATTGTCTGGGTGACTCCAAACTTTTGAACGGTAGTGTATGTCACTAACTGATGCTAACTATAAGTGTCTAAAGCTACACTAAAACTGTAGAAAAAATATATAGCTAAAACTACTGCTATATATATTTATTTTTTTACGAAACAGAAATCAGTAAACATCCGCTACTCTAAAGCTCCAACGTAAATTTTTTTTTTTTACAGTTTTATAAAATAAAAAGGCCCAAAAAAAACCTACGTCAACAAGTCACCACTGAGGCTGATTATAGACTCAGCACTCAGTGGCAGCAGGGCACACACAAAAAGATGGTGCAATAAAAAAAAAGGCAAAAAAATTAAAAACCTGAAATTTAGCACAGATGGCGATCAGTGATGGCGGTAACTGATCAATGCTCAGCGGCCACAGGATGCACACACTGAAATGGTGCGGGTACAAAAAGACAAAAAAAAAAACTGCGCACACAGGGAGACGGTGCCAAAAACAGAAATACTAAACTCCTGCGCCAAAAATTGAGCGCACAGAGCGATCAGTGATGGCGGTCACTGGTCCGCACTCAGCGTCCGCAGGACGTAAAAATAGGAATAGGGGGAGGGGGAGGGGTACAGGGATAAAAAATGTATCGACAAAACTAGTGCTGCTGCTAAAAAAAAAAATCAGCAGCAGCACAGATGATGATGATGACGACCACTCAGTGTGATCACACAGCAGCAGGAAGCAGATGGATGAAGACTTCTCAGCAGGATTGCAGCACAGAAGGCCTTAGAACCGCGGTAAGTATGGCTCACAGACAGTCACACCAGCTCTGCTCCACATTACTAACCGGAATGGGGTGGAGGGTGTTTCAAAAACCAGCCATGGCTGCGATTGGTCAGTCGGTGTAGGCTGACCAACCGTAGCGATGGGGGGGTGGCATCACTGCCATTTTCTACATGGTACATGGTAGAGATTGGTGATGTCCAAGACAGCACCATTTACCACCATATCACTGTTCCCTGTGGCACAGTAATTGGCTAAACCCGCAAACGGCCGCAATTGGCTGGTCTGAATTGACCAGCCAATGGCAGCGGTCACCGATGCGGGGGTGAGGTAACACCCCCCTGGACATCGTGTACAGATGACCTGCTGTTCTGAACAGCCGCCATGTTTACTTCAAAACGTTATTATCGTTTACTAAAACCGTTTTCCCATTTGTCGTAAGTATACAACATTTTGGAGGAAACACTGGCTTTCCATGGGGTATATTTACGACAAATGTCAGGAAGGCGTTAATATATATTAAAAAAAATATTAAAAGTTAAAAAAATGACTTTCAATTTTCTCCCAACCCAAGTTAAAAAATTAACATAACTGGTATTGCTGCGTCCGGAAAAGTCTGAACTATTACAATATGTCATTATTTAAACCGCCATTAAAAAAATATATAAAAATGCTGGGGTCGCTGGTTTTTGGTCACTTAAAAAAAATGGAATAACAAGTGATCAAAAATAAAAAAATATATAAAGTTATTCCTCTCAGAATATGGCGACAAAACAGAAATTATATTTTTAACAATCAGTTTTTTCCTTGTAAGAGTAGTAAACATGAAAAGAACTCTACAAATTTGGTATCGCTATAATCATATTGACCAGCAGAATAAAGTAGCATGCCATTTTACCGCACGGTGAACACCGTAAAAAGGAACCACCCCCCCCCCCCCCCCCAAAAAAAATATACAGGAATCACTGTTTTTTCCTATTTCACCCCACAAATAATTTTTTCCCAGCTTCCTACTACATTATATGGTACAATAGATGGTGCCATACAAATCTACAACTCGTCTTGCAAAAAAAAAGCCCTCATACAGCTTTATCGACGGAAAAATAAAAACGTTATGGCCTTTGGAAGGTGGGGAGGAAAACATAAAAGAGAAATTCCGATAAATGGCTGCGGCGGTAAGGGGTTAAACATTTTTTAACTTATAATATGTTTTCCATCTATATCACAAAAACTTTATTTAGCTGTATTTAACTTTTTTTTTTCTTAGTCCCTTGAACCAGTGGTCGTTGGATCGCTTGCATGAAATACTGCAATACTTATATATACGGTGAATGTTGAGAAGAGGTTAATGGGGATTGTGAGAAGTGGATACCTTCTGGAGATGAAAGAGTTTGAGAATTTAATTGAAACTAAATAAAAAAGAAAGTGAGACAATGAACAAAATTAAGAAAGCACTAAAAATCTAGTAATTTTTTTTATAAATGATGTAAAAACCAAATATAGGCAGCACAGCTGGTGGCAGAGATATATTAACGGAGACAACCTAGGAAAAATTGTTGAGGGTGATGAGGAAATAGGCAGTTTATTTTCTACTTTTCTTACAGAGGAAAATTAAAGGGGTTTTCCGACACTACTGCACAAATTTTGAAAAGGTCTAGCCGCAATACAAATGTTCCAAGTAGTGCCCCCAAATACCTTTCTTCAGTTTATTTAATTTTTCTGCTGAACCTCCTTGCCCAGGATTGCTTCCAGTATTTGTTTATATACATGATTCCTGGTCCGCGGCTGCTTTTTATGTAATTGGATGCGGGTGGTGCATGCGCAGTAGATACATTTGAGTTTGTGTGAAAATAGAAGGTGCAGGCATGGAGCATGCGTGGAACAGAGATCTCAGATAACTGGACCAATCCCTCTAACAGACGTCACTCATGACGTGCTGTACAGTCCAGAGGCCGGAAGGAAGCTGTTGCAGATTATGGACAGGAAATCACCGGAAGGGTAAATTTGACCAGCGACGCGAATGGGAAAACAGGGAATATTCTGAAACATAAGTAAATTACAAAGTGTGTTTTATTGGTAACTTGAGGTAAATAGCCATTAGCCAGTTATTCCTGGAAAACCTCTTTAAATCCTATATTTCTTCAAAAGTGGCTGCTTCAGTGAAAATATATTATAGAACCTGGACATGCGGGGATCAGCTCATCGCCAGGCCACATTTTTTTTTTTAAATGTTCTAGTGTAATTTCATTGCTGTTTAAAAGCTATAATTCCTGTTTTTTAATCTTTCTTAAAGACAGATTTCACTATTGCCGTGTTTTTCGGAATATAAGACGCAGTTTTTATCTTAGAATCTGAGCTGTAATCTTCTGCTGTGTCATATACCCTAAAGGAAAACAGCTGCCAGTGTATGAAGAAGCCGGAGACTGAGCTCCGAGCTTCAAAGGTCCTTGCAGTGCAGTGTAATGGAAGCAGAATGTCCTGTGCTGTGTGTAAAAGATCTCTGTGTTATCTGCTCACTGAACAGTCACATTTTACACACCGAATTCTGTCAAATCTCACTGTTCAGTGAGGAAATAACACAGACATTAGTACACACAGCACAGTAAATCTATGCAGGTACTGATGTGCAAGGACCTAGAGCATCAAGAAGTGCAGATTCAACACCGCTAACCCATGCCTCTCCACACCTCTGATGTTTGGTGAATTCAGGGGAGGGTGAGAGCATTATAGATGCCAATATCTTGTATTTCGGTGTCTGACATTGTTATGGGGCACTGTGGCTGGCATTGTATTGAGGCACTGTGGCTGGCATTGTTATGGGGCACTGTGGATGGCATTGTATTGGGACACTGTGGCTGGCATTGTATTGGGGCACTGTGGCTGGCATTGTATTGGGGCACTGTGGTACCCTATTGTCTCAATATTACCCAGGAAATCTGCAGTTAAAGGCAAAAGCTAGAACTGAGGAGACTGTATTGGATTGGTGATACTACGCTAAGTATCTATTGTTGGGCCTGGGTTGGCGACAGGTTCTAAAAAGCGAGTAGAGGGTGTTGTTGCAGATCACTGTACAGATAGCTGATTGGGTAGCGTTGAAGGGCACGTGAGAGTGAGACGTCACCCAAGACAGTCAGGGATGTACCGGTTAGTGTCCAGCATAGTGAAAGACTAAAGGTTGATACTCAGTCCATTTTGAGGCTCACATAACTTTATATAGAGCAGCCAGCAACCATCATCTTGTGGGTCACAAGGCCTGAAGTAACTCAATTAGCAGCCTCTATTTTGAGGCCTAACCATTAGCGCCGCCAAGAATTGTATATAATTTAAAGTGCAAGTAAAGTTTTGGCAGTAGTTATAACTACTGCTTATTTTCATCTTTCTCCTTGACATCCCTGCAGGGTATCTACCATCTGGTCCACTCCTTACAACTTCGCGCAGTCGGCAGGATGTTGCGGTATAGGAGAAAGAGGAGTGTCGGGAGGACTTTGCTAGCCACTGCTGGTATTGGGGAGACGAGCCTAAGATAGAGGATTTGATTTCGGACCAGTCAGAAGTGCCCAAGTCATGGCCAAATAGAGGCAGGGGGCGCACATGGATTTGTGGCCTAGAAGAGGCCTGGCCTCGACTGTGACTGAAGTGGCCATTGGATGGGAATGTTAGTTGTCATCTGCTGAGCCAGAGCAGGTGAAGGAGGTTAGTGAGACTGTGTGGCTGAAAAAATACACCACAGAGTTTGGTCTGAATGCATCTAAGCAAATTTTATGTCCAGAGAGGAGAAGGGTGGTATCAACCAGGGCTGCACTTGTGGGAAAACAGCGGGGGAAAAAGGCCCCATTGCATAAGACAAAACGGAGCTGGGGAGAACAGCAGATACAGAAAAAATTAATGGCAACCTACAACTAGGCTGCCAGGGAAACAATGAGTCAGAGGCATAGTCGTCTAAATCGAGAAGTGGCGAATATTTGGATTTGTCTTTGTAGATGCCAAGGGAGAACAGGTATACACCAAAGGTCACTTGTTTAGCCCAGTATGCCAGAAGAATTGTAGAATTTGCTAGAGGGCGGGGTAATTAAGTTCAACCTGACGGGTGGGCCTTAAGGTCGTTTGTCTTACTAAGCCCCAATGGCCGGTAGAAGCAGAGTGTCAAGGAATCTCTATTTGAGCAATTCCACAGAGTGAAAGATTGTGGAATTGCTATACAAGCAATTCCCCAAAAGCAGCTGGTGACTGTCTGGATCAAGCGTACAAGTAAATCAGCTACCTCAAGTCCATCACCACTCTGGTCAGCAAAGTCTAAGGCTACCCTATGGTCTTCCCCAGAGCCCGCCGCAAGGACACCAGAACGGATAACCGGACAACCAGAGGGGTATTAAACAAGCAGAGTTCAAATCAGGAGAGACTAAAAGTCCAAATCGCAAAACAAAAGTATACCAGGAGTTGCAGAGGTCGAAACCAGCTGTGAGCAGAATATCCAAATTAGAAAGCAGAGCGTAAATCCAAAGACAAATCTGAAGTCCAGGTCAAAGAGTCAAAGTAGACAATGTAATTCAGAGTGTAACCAGGAGCTTGATTAGTAACATGTATTCACAAGAAAATCACAAGCAACAATGAGAGAACGGAACAGACTCAAATACTCCACCCTTGGTCCTGATAGGTTGCAGACAGAGAGATAAGCTTGGCTTTGCATCTCAAACAAGGGCCAGTCGGCAGCTTGGCTAGTAGTCAAAATAACCTAAAAGTGACGGACGTTTCCTAACACAGAAATTTGCCATGGGGCATTTACATAATAGTGGAATGCATCTACGCCAGTGTTGCTCTGGGATTCAGAGGAGGCCAATAGAGCTATTGAAGTTGCTGCAGTAGCCATTATTGTCATGGAGGAAGGGAACAGAATAGCTAGTGGCAGAAAGTGCCTATGTAATGTTTATGGACGTTCAACGGCAGGGCAAGGAGATTCCACAGTTGTTAGGTACTCGTTTAATATCAAGTAGAAAATATACAAGAAAAATTGGTCCGCTCACCACTCATTTGAAGTAAGGACGCCACCTTCCATAATTGATCGGTGCACGTGCTAGAGAGCTACGTCGGGAGTAGGTAGAAATACAAGGAAAAAAGCTAGAGGTCCAGCACTTGATATGATATGAAAAAATACAAAACTGTTTATTTACGTCAAAATTAAAACAAGAAATTTAAAAATCCTGGGGAGAGAACGCCTACGCGTTTCGAACTTTTCAGTTCTTAATCATAGGTACTCTCTGCTGTATAGCGTCTGATTTTATGGATCAGATATGAGAAAAAACAAGGAAGTGGGAGTGCTTAGAATTAACCCCTTCAAGTTGATTGGCTATTGGGTACACAATTTCTTTGCACATTTTTAGCAGCATACTAAACAGAATCACAGAAAAGGAGAGAAAGTACAATGCAAACAATTTAATAAACAATATAAGGCATTCTATTATATTTTATGCATATGTACTCACTTCTTTAGATTAAAAGATACAAAAAATACAATCTATTTATCTGTCTCCTGGAAAGTTGTGTCCTTTCACAAATTAGTCCATTTATAAATCAGGTGCTTGGATAGTGAGGCAAAGGGTGAATGTGCTGCCAAATCAAGCAATTCGCCCTTTATGGTACACAAATTTATTATTATATGGGCAATATCATTAAACTTTTTTTGAAACCACATTTAAGATATATATGGGAATTGGGATAATAGGGAAAGGGAAGTTCTTTAGATGAATGTAAAAAGCTGTAGATGGTAGTGTTCCATATTATTAATTAAATTCATATCTATTTCCAAAGAACTATAAAGCTAGGGAGTTGATTAACTTGTTTTCATATGGCAAGTGTGAATACAACCCTTTGGAAAGAAAGTCATAACGGGCGTATAATCACCTAGAGTAGATATATCAAACAGAAAAATACCAAACCGTTTCTCCACACTGTCCAAACACATGCCTATATGTGAATCAAACTCAAACACAAAAGATCCAGACTCAAGTATACAAAGACATATATACATAGGCAAATATTTTACACGTATAAATGCCTCAATCTTATCCAGAAAATACATAACAGTTTACTGGAAATATAAGAATAATAACAATACAAAATTGGTATAAAGTTATTTCAAAGTGTACATACAGATTTGTGAAAATATGTGGTATTTAGTATAAATCTATCTGAAGATATGTATATAAATGCATGAATGTGTTTTAAAGTCAATATGACGAAATTTTGAAATGCAGAATTAATTTCAAAAGGCTCCCAAAAGAGAGGCAAATTATGCCCTATAGGAAGTATTAACACAGAAATATTTGGAACGAATTTAAATAGAATTTGATGTTAATAAATATATTATGAAAATATTGTAAACTAATTTCAATCAAATCTATACTATTGGATATATATTGGATCAGTTATATCATTTGGACTTTTAGAATATCTTCTGTCCATTTTAAACTGTTACATGTCACCTCACTGCTTTACTGATATTGCAAAAATATGTATTTAAGATTTTATGGTATTGTTCTGAAAATAACACGTGAAGGAAATATAATTCCTATAAAATTATTATCAATAGATATCAATAGATATACATTAAATCTGTCCTATAATTTAAACCTTCAGGGAATCTTGTTTCCAGTTTAAGTATCTACATAGCTTCTCTATTTTGAAGAATTTTCTTCCAATCCCCCCCTCCCTTTGGTTTATGGACTCTTTCTATAGGGAAAACTTTCTTGGTTTTGGTATTATCATGGTGCACATCGACAAAGTGTTTTGAAGCACCTGACACATTGCGTTGTTTTGGATGGTAAATATCTGTTAAATGTTCTCCTATACGTCTCTTTAATGGTCTTGTAGTGCAACCTACATATTGTAACCTGCAACTTTCACATGATATAATATAGACAACATGTGTGCTATTACAGTTGATGAACGTTTTAATTCTATATTGTTGGTCTGCATAAGAATGGAAGAGATCGGTGTTATAAATAAGAGGCCACATCGTAGACCTACCGACTTCTATGAAGCAGAAATAGTAAGCCAATTTCTTTCTTTTTTATTATTATTGACCCGGCAATTAAAGTCGCTAGGGGAAATCATCTTTCCTATAGACATAGGGTTTCTGGACACAAAACCACAGCCTGGCTCCAGGATTTTCCACGACGAATCATCCCCAAAAAGAACAGGTAGATATTTTTTAGCAATAGCAGTTATCTGATTGAAGTCAGTGATAAAAATCTTTTGAAAATATTATTTTATTCGATTCTTGTTTGTTTACTATTTTTGGTGGAGAATACTTAGACATCCACCCCAAACTCCCTACCACCCCTGTAACTGTAAACAACACAGCAGCAACAGTAGATGGCTTTAACCCCTTCCCGCAAAGCACCGTATAGGTACGGCGCAGTGATGGCGCGGGCTCAGAAGCAGAGCCGGCACCATCATCGCGGGGTGACAGCTGTATTATACAGCTGGCACCCTCCTGTAACTGCCAGGACCGGAGCTATTCTCCGATCCGGCAGATTAACCCCTCAGATGCTGCGCTCAATCGCTGGGTTGCTGTGGCAATCGGACGCCAGAAAATGGCGTACGAGTCTGCCTTGTACGGGAGCCGATGAGGACCTGCCTGCGGCGTGTCCTCATAGGCTTGCTGTCAGTGAATAACTGACAGCGCTAATACACTGCACTACGTATGTAGTGCAGTGTATTAGAGTAGCGATTGGGGCATCAGGCCCTCATGTCCCCTAGTGGGACAAGTCAAAAAAGTTAAAAAAGTTAATAAAAATGTGGTAAAACATTAAAAACACACACATTTAAAATAAAAATAAAGCTAAACTGACTTTTTTCCCATAGTAAGCCTTTTATGATGGGAAAAACCGTAAAAATTAAAAAAAACTATACATAATTGGTATCGCCGCTTCCGTAACGACCCAAACGACAAAATTATTATGTAAATTATCCCGCACGTTGAACGCCGTAAAAAAAAAAACATGAAAAAACAACGCCAGAATCTTTGTTTTTAGGTCACATCTCCTTCCAAAAAATGCTATAAAAAGTGATCAAAAAGTCACATTTACTCCAAAATAGTACTAATAAAAACGACAATCCGTCCCGCAAAAAATAATCCCTGACACCGCTTTGTGCACGCAAAAATAAAAAAGTTATGGGTCTTAGAATATGGCGATACAGAAAACAAATGATTTTATAAAAAAAGTGATTTTATTGTGCAAAAGCTGGAATACATAAAAAAAACTATACATAATTGGTATCGCCGCGTACGCAACGACCCAAACGACAAAATAATTATGTAATTTATCCTGCACGGTGAACTCCATAAAAAAGAAACATGAAAAACAACGCTAGAATCTTTGTTTTCAGGTCACATCTCCTTCCAAAAAATGCTATAAAAAGTGATCAAAAAGTCACATTTACTCCAAAATAGTACTAATAAAAACGACAATCCGTCCCGCAAAAAAGAATCCCTGACACCGCTTTGTGCACACAAAAATAAAAAAGTTATGGGTCTTAGAATATGGCGATACAGAAAACAAATGATTTTATAAAAAAAGTGATTTTATTGTTCAAAAGCCGTAATACATTAAAAAAACTATAAAAATTTGGTATCGCCGTAATGGTATCGACCCTCAGAATAAAGCTAACATGTAATTTAGGGCGCACTGTGGATGCCGAAAAAAAACCCAATAAAAAACTATTCCAGAATTGCTTGTTTTTGGTAATTTCCTTTACCAAAAAATGAAATAAAAAGTTATCAAAAAGTCGTATGTGTTCTAAAATGGTACCAATAAAATCTACAGCCCGTCTCGCAAAAAACAAGCCCGAACACCGCTCAATCAACTGAAAAACAAAAAAGTTATGGCACTAGTAATGCGGTGATGAAAAACATCTCAATGCGCAGGCCGGAGGGGAACATTCCTTCAGTTTCAGGGCCCTAGTATTAAGGAACTAGGAAAGTGAAGGGACATAGCACATCCGCTGGAAGCGAGGGCGCCCGTATTATACCAGCGCAAAACTTTCCCAGTAATATTTCACAAACTACGAAGGAGAAAAAGTCCCCAAAAGGTGCAGAGTATTACAAAAGGGGGATAAGAAAGAAAACCGTTTATCAGTGCGACACCGGCCTGCGCATAACGGATCGCTTCACAGCGTAACACACATCTATGGATAATTTTATTATTTACCCCATTATTATACCCTCTTATTATGCCCTGATGAACTCCGCACAGATTACATATGCCACCACATTATAATCTGAAATAACAGCAAAACCCCAAACAGAAAAACTATCAAGCAAAATCCATGCTCAAAATGGCGGTCTTTCCCTTCTTAGCCCTACAGTGTGCCCAAACAGCAATTTATGGCCACAAGTAAAGCATTACCATACCCGGGAGAACCCGCTTAACAATTTATGGGGTAAGATTCTCTAGGGGCACAACATATTGTGCGGTGAATAGGCAGATCAGTGGAGAAATTGCAATTTTCACTTTGCACCATCCACTGCGTATTAATTTCTGCAAAACACCTGTGGAGTCTAAATTCTCACTACACCCCTTGATAAATGCCTTTAGGGGTGTAGTTTCTAAAACGGGGTCACTTTTGTTTGGTACATCAGTGGTTTTGCAAATGCAACATGGCATCCGCAACCCATTCCAGCAAAATCTACGCTCCAAAAGATAAATACTGCTCCTTTTCTTCTGAATGCTCCCATATACGTAAACAGCTGATTATAACCACATATGGGGTGTTACCGTACTCAGGAGAAATTACTTTACAAATGTTGGTGTGCTTTTTCTTCTCTATTCCTTGTAAAAATGAAAAATGTTGATCTAAAACTACATCTTGTTGGAAAAAAAAATATTTTTCATTTTCATGGCTTAATTCTAATCAATTCAGCAAAAAACCTTTGGGATCAAAATTTTCACTATACCCCTAGATGATTCCTCAGGGGGTGCAGTTTCCCAAATGGAGTCACTTTTGGGGTGTTTCCACTGTATTAGTACTACAGGGGCTCAGCAAATGTGACATGGCGCCCAGAAACCATTCCAAAATCCAAATGGTGCTAGTTCCATTCTGAGCCCTACCGTGTGTCCAAACAGATGTTTGTGACCACATGTGGGGTGTTGTTTTACTCGGGAGAAGTTGCTTTACAAATGTTATGGTGCTTTTTCTCCTTCAGTCCTTGTGGAAATGAAAAAAAAAAATACCTTAACCTCCATTTTCTTCCAATAAGTTCTGTAAAACACCTGTGGGGTCAAACTGCTCACTGTACCTCTAGATCATTTCCTCATGGTGTGTAGTTTCCAAAATGGGGCAACTTGTTGGGGGTTTCCACTGTTTTGTCCCCTCAGGGGCTTTGCAAATGTGACATGGCCTCCGCAAACCATTCCTGCTAAATTTGAACTCCAAGAGCCAAATGGCGCTCTTTCCCTTCTCAGCCTCGCCGTGTGTCCAAACAGCCGTTTATTACCACATGTGGGGTACTGTTTTACTCGGGAGAAATTTCTTTACAAATTTTATGGTGCTTTTTCTCCTTTAGTCCTTGTGGAAATGAAAAAAAATTAGCTAAACCTACATTTTATTTGAAAAAATGTATTTTCATTTTCACAGCCTACTTCCAAAAATTTTTGCAAAAAACCTGTGGGGTCAAAATGCTCACTATACCCATAGATAATTTCCTCAAGGGGTATAGTTTCCAAAATGGGGTCACTTGTTGGGGGTTTCCACTGTTTTGTCACCTCAGGGGCTTTGCAAATGTGACATGGCCTCCGCAAACCATTCCTGCTAAATTTGAGCTCCAAGAGCCAAATGGCGCTCTTTCCCTTCTAAGCCCTGCCGTGTGTCCAAACAACCGTTTATTACCACATGTGGGGTATTGTTTTACTCGGGAGAAATTTCTTTACAAATTTTATGTTGCTTTTTCTCCTTTAGTCCTTGTGGAAATGATAAAAAATTTGCTAAACCTACATTTTATTTGAAAAAATTTCGATTTTCATTTTCACAGCCTACTTCCAAAAATTTCTGCAAGAAACCTGTGGTGTCAAAATGCTCACTATACACCTAGATAATTTCCTCAAGGGGTATAGTTTCCAAAATGGGTTTCACTTGTTGGGGGTTTCCACTGTTTTGTCCCCTCAGGGGCTTCGTAAATGTGACATGGCCTCCGCAAACCATTCCTGCTAAATTTGAGCTCCAAGAGCCAAATGGCGCTCTTTCCATTCTAAGCCCTGCCGTATGTCCAAACAACCGTTTATTACCACATGTGGGGTATTGTTTTACTCGGGAGAAATTTCTTTACAAATTGTATGGTGCTTTTTCTCCTTTAGTCCTTGTGGAAATGAAAAAAAATTAGCTAAACCTACATTTTATTTGAAAAAATGTATTTTCATTTTCACAGCCTATTTCCAAAAATGTTTGCAAAAAACCTGTTGGGTCAAAATGCTCACTATACCCATAGATAATTTCCTCAAGGGGTATAGTTTCCAAAATGGGGTCACTTGTTGGGGGTTTCCACTGTTTTGTCACCTCAGGGGCTTTGCAAATGTGACATGGCCTCCGCAAACCATTCCTGCTAAATTTGAGCTCCAAGAGCCAAATGGCGCTCTTTCCCTTCTAAGCCCTGCCGTGTGTCCAAACAACCGTTTATTACCACATGTGGGGTATTGTTTTACTCGGGAGAAATTGCTCTACAAATGTTGTAGTGCTTTTTCTACTTTAGTTCTTTTGGAAATGAAAAAAATTAGCTAAACCTACATGTAATTTGAAAAAATGTAGATTTTCATTTTCATGGCCTAGTTCCAAAAATTTTTGCAAAAAAACTGGCCGGTCAAAATTCTTGCTACACCCCTAAATAAATTCCTCGAGGGGTGTAGTTTCCCAAATGGGGTCACTTTTTGGGGGTTTCCACTGTTTTAGTTCCACAAGACCTGTTCAAAGCTGACATGATGCCTAAAATATATTCTAATAAAAAGGAGGCACAAAATCCACCAGGTGCTCCTTTGCTTCAGTCCAGTAGCACACTAAAGCCACATGTGGGATATTTCCTAAAACTGCAGAACCTGGGCAATAAATATTGAGTGCATTTCTCTGGTAAAACCTTCTGTGGTACAAAAAAAATGGATTCAAAATGAATTTCTGGAAAAAAAGAATGAACTTTGTAAATTTCACCTCTACTTTGCCTTAATTCCTGCGCAATGTCTAGAGGGTTAAGAAACTCTCTAAATGCTGTTTTGAATACTTTGAGGGGTGCAGTTTTTAAAATGGGGTGACTTATTGGGGGTTTCTAATATCTAAGGACCTCAAAGCCACTTCACAACTGAACTGGCCCCTGTAAAAATAGCATTTTGAAATTTTCTTGAAAATGTGAGAAATTGCTGCTAAAGTTCTAAGCCTTGTAACGTCCTAGAAAAATAAAATGATGTTCAAAAAACGATGCCAATCTAAAGTAGACATATGGGGGATGTTAGTTAGCAACATTTGTGTGTGGTATAACTGCCTGTCTTACAAGCAGATACATTTAAATTTGATAAAAATGCAAATTTTTGCAATTTTTTGCAAAATTTTGGTGTTTTTCACAATGAAATACTGAATGTATCGGGCAAATTTTGCCAGTAACATAAAGTCCAATGTGTCACGACAAAACAATCTCAGAATCGCTTGGATAGGTAAAAGCATTCCGGAGTTATTACCACATAAAATGAAACATGTCAGATTTGAAAAATGAGGCTCTGTCAGGAAGGTCAAAAGTGGCCAAAGAGGGAAGGGGTTAAAAAAAAATGCTTAGATAGTCCTTGTTCCAGGCTCTCCCTATTGGCATCCCTGCAACCTTCTTCACAACGGTGAGGAGGATTTTCACCTCCTTTATGTGGAGATCCAAACAATATAGAATTGCTTTTAAGACTTTTACTAGATCAGACCGACTTGGCGGCATAGGGCTCCCAGACCCTCTAATATATTATAAGGCTGTGCAGGAGGGGAGGGTCGTGGAATGGATGAGATACCCTGATCAAAGGCTTTGGATAGCAGTGGAGGATGGTAACTCCCCTTTGCCACTTAGGAATTTACGTTATATGCTCTTACCATACCTTCCCCAGGTATATCAACTATGGTACTATTGAGTGCTACCTGTCGGGCATGGAAATCCATTAATGCATTGTACTCATTTGCCCCTTATCCATCTCCATTACTCCCGGTTAGGGACCTATCTATTGCCCCTTTGGTGATGGGTAATGATTCAGTGCCGACCTCAATACTGGCAGATACAAGATCATAGACAACTTTAATAGACTCCAGTGGGATACCTTCTCTTCAGGAAGTCCATGAGTCATTGAAACTACCTGGTTATAACTTTATAGAGTATAATAGAAAACATACTCAAATTTGTACAATCATGAAACACCCGGACATATTCAGAACTCCGACATGGTTTGAAACCCTAGCCTTAGTACGCAATCCACCTAGGAAAGTTATTTCTAATGCTTATAAGTATTTATTATCTGGTCCTGCAATGTTGTCAACCCTTATTGGAAAGACATCTTAAAAATTACTTACAACATTTGCAAAACTGACTTACAATTTAACAAAAAGTGCTACTTTTGCACTTGTTTCCCCCATACTGCCAATTCTTACTATCTTAAACTAGCTAGACATCTTCTGTCAGCTGCTCATCTGCTTTTGTCCAAATATTGGGAAAACTCCACATCCTCCCTCAATAATGGAATGGCAGGAGAAGGTAGACAATGTTCATCATCTGGAGTTGGCATTTTGGAAGTCCAGACAACATTTCAAATTTAAAAATATCTGGAGTGACTAGGAAAGATTTAGAGTCTTCTCACCCTTATAACATTTTATATTTACAGTAGGTCAAGGTAAACTCGTAATCTTTTAGGTTCTTGGGCTCAGCCCCGCATCCTTTACCTTTTCTTTCCCCTTCCCTGCCCCCCCTTCCACAAGTTACCATGTTTTTTACAATTATACAAGTTTTGATCTCTTACCAAATATATAATTAAATTGATATGCGGTACACTTACGAATATCGTGACCGTGTCGCTTTGTATTTACTTAATTGCCATTATTGCATACAGTTTGGAAATGACATGCCATTCACTGTACTGTCATGTTTTTAATACTTTCCTGCTTAACGGGATGTGAATGTAACAATTTATATGCCGCACGTACCAAGTCAATATATATAGTCTAAGCACAAGGGTACCTGTGATGGTCCAGACAGTAGTAACGGCTAGACACAGACGGGACCTGTGGCAGCAGGTGATGCAAGATGTGGCGGAGGATACCATACGTGGTGTAACACAGCAGGCATAATAGACAGCACAACGCCACTCTACACTAGAGATGGCACAAGAACAATTACAGCACAGGATACAGGATACTGGTAGTTGGGCACGGGAACACAGGGAACAGGATACGACTACGGGACCATTTGCAAGACTAACAGAGGAATAAGGTAAAAGGGCAGAGCCCTTCTTATAGTCAAGGGTGATCATGGGCTAATTAATGATGTTTTACATGTGTGCTCACTGGCCCTTTAAGGCCGGGTGCGAGCATGCGCGTGCACCCTATGGGACACAGCAGAGCAGAACGGAAGCAAGCGCTGGTGTCTCCCGGGGAGGAGATGCGGGCCAGGGCTCACAAGTCCATGGCTGCGGCCGTCGAGTGGTAAGTAATCCCGATGGTTTAATGATGTATTTGTAGTATTTTAACATTTCTTCTTAGAAAATATTTAAACGTTTTAGAATGGCTTCACACACAGCAAAGCAGATTTGCTAATCAAATGCGCCAGAATTGTGGCTCAAATTGCACCAAACATGGTTGGCGTAAAAAAAAACGTGCCCAAAGTTAGACTTAAGTCAGTAGATAAATGTAGTACATTAGCTCTAATTCTAATGTTATAATTAAACCAAGAAAGAATACGCAATATATGTAAGGTTATGCAATTAACCCATAATCACTGCACATGGGAACCCATATAAGATATATAAACCGACAGAAACTTCCCCTAATGCTATAATAAATAATATCCATCCAATGTAGAGAAAAATTACAAAATTCTTTATTAATAACAGTTGTACATGCCGTTTAAAACCCCCATAAAAACACATGTACACAGAGTACAAAAAGAGGACAGTGTATATCATAAGGCAGGGCATATATGGTGGTAACACCGGTCAGTATCTCCAAATATCAAAACATACCTTGTATGTATGTATACAACCACTATGTGCACATCAGTTACTCTAAAATAGAGCCTCAGTGACACCAAATCAATGTCAACGTAAGTACTTATCAAAACTTAGACCATATATCACATGAGACCTCACCCACCATAAGCCATCGTAGCGGCCTATACATTGTCCAATCAGTGTAGTATGAAGGTTTAAATAGTCAGCTAACAGCTAAAATTAAATTAGACCCCATTACCTAACTGTGAAAATGTCTGTTGGCGCATGCGAAAGGAGAGACGGCACCACAGTAGCGATGAACGCGGCGTCCGGAAGTGAGTATTGCATAACTGCTCAATTCCCAATTCCACATTGCGCCATGAAGAATGTCACGAACGGCCCCTCACCACCGTCATGCGCACTAAATCCATAAATCGGCTGTAGCCATGTTGGATGCTGGCACCGATTATAAAAAGTGCCAGCAAAACAAAGTTACTAATCGCCACATCATGCATAGGAATATGCAGTATACAGTAAATGCAGACGATGTAAAATTATAATGATTAATAGTAACCACAGCGGTCATTCTGTATGGAACGACCCCCACTGTTCACGGAACACAATAACAGTTATATATATTTGTAATCCCTAGTCCCCATGGAGGTCATCCCATACAGAGCGACCCCTATCATTCGGAGAACACAATCACAACAATTGACCACATATATCCTTGGGAGAGTCACTTATACCTAACTTATTTGAAGTATGCCAAGCATGTGCAGAAAGAGACCCAATGCATGCCTAGGGGCTCAATATGCACACACATGGCACATCTCCAAACAAAAAATAAAGCAAAAAACGTGACAAAATAAAATGAAAAAATACCTAATACGTGCATGCTAAATGAGTTATGTGTATGAAATTTAGTTGCTAGATTATCACTAATGAAGCCAAGTGATCATACCAAAATTAAAGAAAATGACGAACTGCACGAGAAAAACTTTTTATATAAATAAATATATATATATATATATATATATATATATATATATTGCAATACTTATCAAAGTAAATATAAGTAGTGAATTAAGTAATTATATGGGTATAAAAAAAAAAGCCCATATAAGTGTAGAAAACTGTATACATATGTAAAAAAGCATAGAATACATAGAAGTGAAAGAAAAATGTTGATCAAAAAGTGTTACAACAAAACAAATGACTGATCCACTCCTCAAAAGGACACATATTCCATTACCATAATATGAGTTCCCATATTACATATATCCTCAAAAGAGTAAACAATCCTGTCCATGTATACGAGAAAGATAAACATGTGCAATCCTATGCCAGGTATGATGAAGCCATATCCAATTTCATAGCGGAGTCCCATCCACGGGTGCCACTGTTGTCTATAAAGGCATCTAATACCGAGGAGTCGGAGTCCGTTCTAAAAATATAAGTAAGAAAATTCCTTACAAACACCTCCTACACCCACAAGATCAAACATAACAGAGATTGGCACTGACTAGTAATCATTACAAAAACAAAGCAAAACTGACCATCTCATTTAACCCTTTAGGGAAAACAGTCTGTAGGTTCATAATCTATTTACATTCGCGTTGGGCAAGGGCTTTTTGAATATTACCACCACTACTTCCCAAAGAGATTTTGTCAATACCCCTAAACTTCAAGAGCCTCCAATTACCTTGATGATGTTCACGAAAATGATGAGGTATTGGTTTCAGTTTTATCAATGTTTCGGTGTCATCCGTCTTCATGGCTCCTTTTATGACCCTCACATGCTCCATGATCCCTACACGAAGTTCTCTTGATGTAAGACCCACATATATTAATCGACAGGGGCAAGTCGCATAATAAATGATGGCGGTTGAGCGACAGGTGATGTTGTGACAAATCTTGTATTCCCTTAACCCTGAGGAATTAGTAAAATTTGAGATCCAGTCATCAAAGAGCAGGCTCCACATGGGTATAATGCGCATTTAGGCCCCTTGGAGTTTAAAATAAACCCTGAGGTAGGGGCTACATAGTGGCTCTTAACTAAAATGTCCCTAAGATTGCGTGTTCTATGTAAAGTAATCAGAGGAAAATCTGATAAAACCCAGACTTAAATCCACATCTGTATTAGGATAGACCAGAATCTCTGAAAAATGGCCCTCATTTCATGCCAATGAGCATGATACCCAGTGATAAATCTTACATGTTCATTGATGTCTCTTTTTTTGGGTCTAGGTATGAGTAGGTAATTCCTCCGCATATTTTTCGCTCTCATATATCCTTGCTCAATATCTTTTGTTTTATATCCTCTAGCACAAAATCTTCTCGTAAGGTCAGATGCCTGATTTTCAAAAGCGGGTTTAGTCGTAATCCGACGTTCTCTCATAAATTGCCCAGTTGGAACTGCTCTCAATGTCTGTGGAGGATAAGACGATTCGGCATTAAGAAGAGAGTTGACAGATGTCTTTTTCTAAAGATATCAGTGCCAATTAATCCATCTATGGCTTTAACAAATCTGATGTCAAGAAACTCAATATCAGTCTGACTCACATTTGAAGTATTGGGCTGGTTGACATTCAGACCTGCAAGGAAAATCTTCAACTTCCCAATCTCTCCAGGCCACAAAAACAGTATATCATCGATGAAGCGCATATAAATCAGGATGCGTCCATCATCTGCCTCAGGTAATTGTAGATCCCAGTCCCAATATCCGAGAAAGAGGTTGGCATATAAGGGCGCACAAGTCGCCCCCATTGCCACTCCACTCTTTTGTAGGAAATATTGATTCTTAAACAGAAACAAGTTGTGGTGTAATACAAAATCCAGTAATAGAGTTAGCAATTCAATTAGATTGGGTTCTAGTTTGGTCCTATTTAAATAGAATCGAGTAGCTTCAATGCCATGCTTGTGTTCAATTGCAGTATACAGTGACCCAACATCACAAAAAAAATCATCCTGTCCCATAAATCACTGACCAGGGGTTTTAGATAAAAGTCCATGAAATGACAAGCAGTCTCACGCACAGAAAAGCAGATTTGCTAAGTAAATGCGCCAGAATTGTGGCTCAAATTGCACCAAACGTGGTTGGCGGAAAAAAAAGGTGCCCAAAGTTTACTTAAGACAGTAGTACAATTTATTACATTAAATCTAATTCTAAGGTGTCTAAATTTAAGACAGTATTAGTAAATCTGCCCCAGCATTTTAATATAAAACATTTTTTTTTGTGGCGCTTTTCAAGGTGTTTTTTTCAGGCGTCTTTTCTTGGACAAAAGAGCTGCGGCCAGATGTTACATTAAATTCTGTAGTGAAATATAAAATGTGCGACAAACAGTATTTTAGTTTGTGGTGTTTTGGTGGTCTTTGGTTGTATTTTCCGTGGTGTTATTTTAAAAACACTTCATGCCCCCTACAGGACTTAAAAAACAGCAGAAAAAACTTATGTTACAAATGTATCAAAAGAAATAATGCCACCAAAACCGCTCAGAAAAAAACACTTAAAATTCATGGCAATTTGTTACAAGCGTTTAAAAATGCTGAAAAAGTGTGTCAAGGAAGCATTATAATGGTTTGCTTTTTTACCAACTGGTAGCACGCTAGAGGGCCTTTAAAGTATAACCATCATTTCATTTTTCTTCCCTACAAATCAATAGTACAAACAAATAAAGGAAACTTTGTAAGACATCTTATTGCTAACAAAGCCACGTTTTTCGTGGAGCTTTTCTTGGTGTTTTTTTCAGATGTTTCATTAAAATCTGGAGTCAAATTTAAAATTCACTACAAACAATACATTTTTGTTTGTGACATTTTGGTGGCGTTTTATTGCATTTTTTGTGTAAGTAGCGTTTTAAAAAACAAAACAAAAAAAAACACAACTGTACATGCTCTGGATGTGGTGTTTTTTTTATTTTTCCCATAGGCTCCTCTAAAGAATTTGAAAAACACCAGAAAAAAAACTCATGTTGCAAATGTGACAAAAGAAAAAACGCCCCCAAAAACTTATGGGAAAAACACCATAAAAAAAAACCACTTCAAATTCATGACGATTTTTTTAAGCATTTAAAAACGCTGAATAAAAGTCCTTTTTACCAACTGGCAACAAGCTAGAGGGTCTATGGTTTAAGCCCTTAGAGTGTAACCGTTATTAATTTTTTTTCCCCCACAAATCAATAGTACAAGCAAATATAGGAAACTTTGTAATATATTTTATTACAAAAAATGCCTTTTGTTCAACTTATCAGATTCTTCTCCTCCTCCCCACTGCCTTCTGCATTGATCATTCCCCTATAAATAATTGACAAAAACCGTATTCAGTGAGGCAGAGTTGAAAGCTCACTATGGGATCAGGTCACAGTTGGTGCTTGTAAGGGTATGTGCACACACACTAATTACGTCCGGAATTGACGGACGTATTTCGGCCGCAAGTACCGGACCGAACACAGTGCAGGGAGCCGGGCTCCTAGCATCATAGTTATGTACGATGCTAGGAGTCCCTGCCTCTCTGCAGGACAACTGTCCCATACTGTAATCATGTTTTCAGTACGAGACAGTTGTCCTGCAGCGAGGCAGGGACTCCTAGCATCGTACATAAGTATGATGCTAGGAGCCCGGCTCCCTGCACTGTGTTCGGTCCGGTACTTGCGGCCGAAATACGTCCGTCAATTACGGACGTAATTAGTGTGTGTGCACATACCCTAACAGTCTATTGAGAGGGAAGAGGGGTGCCAGAGAAGGGAGTAGCTGAAGAGGGAGACACAGATGTACGCTGCTGCTGCTGCTGCTGGTGGTGGGTATTTTGCTAGAATCCAGCAAATAGAACATAATACAGCAGTAATGAGCATGAATCCAGCATTGGGGTGAGATCAGGGGTGCACCTAGCCTTTCTGCTGCCCGAGGCGAACAGTGAAACAGCACCCCACACCCCTATAGGATAATAGAGGATGGATAGTAAAGAGACAATGTCATTTTTATGTTCATGTATGAAAATCTGTTTAATACAAGTATATAGGATTTAGAAAAATCCCGATTACATGCTGCATAAAATGGGCAGTCTATACATGCAGATAAATTACATACCTATCTAACCGTATTAACTATATTAAACTCATTCATTATAGAACTATTTGTGCACATTCAGCTTCATAGACATGTATATTCACTGTAAGAAGCACAGTAATAAATATGGTACCAGAACCAAGCTCAGTACGTAAATACAGCACCAGATCCAAGCCCAGTACATAAATACAGCACCAAAATCAAGCTCAGTACATATATACAGCACCAGAACTAAGCTTAGTACATATATACAGCACCAGAAACAAGCTCAGTACATAAATACAGCACCAGAACAAATACAGCTCAGTACAGAGATCATTTGCAAACTCAGTTTAGCCCTTGCCATATAGGTTTGCATGACACAAAACTACAGCTTTCAGTATGGCCCAAACAATGCTAAGGATATGCTGTGAGTTGCTGTTTCACAAAAAATAACGATACACCCATCATCTAGCTGCAGATCATACAAGTACTTCAGTACTGATCAGTCAGAGAATTAATAAACATTTACATTTAGTGATTCACAAGTGACGTCTTCTCAGATTCTACGCCGCTGTCCTGCCGCGTCATGTCTATAGTTAACACCTCCTTTCTGTGTGAGCATTGACAAATAGGTGTTACAATTACCCTTGTCAAAGGGCTGTGTCTCTACATATTAAGAGTCTCTAACAATCGCTGACAGCATCACACGGTGTAAGGACACATCCTCCAGGCAAGGGGAATGGCAACATCCATTTGTCTACTACACCTGGACTACACAAAGACTTTTTGTGGAATACAAGGATTTCCTACAGCAGACATGTCAGGAGAGGTGACAGGATTTCCTACAGCAGACATGTGGACCATGAGAGGTGACAGTTCCTGTATAAATCTAGTGATTCACAGGTGACATCTTCTCTGATGGAACTTGTTCTCTTTCTCTTTTCTTCTTTATCTGGTCCAAACCTCATGATGACTTCTTCCAGACACGACCGATTTCTGCAAAATGTGCCACTCTGATGTCTTTGACCCCTCACTTTTCCAACATTTCCGTACCTATAAAAAAGATAAAATTCTCATGGTACAACACATGGTACAACACACTATGCCCCTACATATAATAGCACCATACACCGCCCCCTGAATATAATACTACCATACACTGCGCCCCTGAATATAATAGTACCAAACACTGCACCCCTGAATATCATATTACCATACACTGCACCCCTGAATATAATATTACCATACACTGCACCTCTGAATATAATAGTACCATACACTGCACCCCTGAATATAATAGTACCACACATATACTGTTTGCTTGTGTCAAACACTGTAAAGTAAACACCACACACAGACAGGGCCCCCTGTAGGTAGTGCCACTCACAATGCCCCCTGTAGATAGTGCCAATCACAATATCCCCTGTAGATAGTGCCACTCACATTGCCCCCTATAGAATGTGCCATTCACAATGCCTACTGTAGATAGTGCCCCATATATAGCCCCCTTTAAATAGTGTCACCTGTGGATAGTGCTCCCCATAAAGTTCCCTGTAGATAGTGTTCCCATAGAGCCCACTTTAGATAGTGCCCCCTGTAAATAGTGCCATTCACAATACCCCCTGTAGATAGTGTCTCATATGGAGTCTCCTGTAGATAGGGCCCCTCATAGAGCCCCTGTAGATAGTGCTCCCCATAGGGTCCCCTATAGATAGTGCCCCCTGTAGATAGTGTTTCTAACACTGTCCACTGGAAAAAAACCGATTACATTCTCAACTGTCCCCGTTCCGTCATCCAGAGATGGTTAGAAACCAGGCCTCATCCAGCAGAATTACGCAGGTGACACAATGACAGCATCGCGCCACCTGCATCATTGGTAAAACGCTGAATAGTGGGGCAGGGAACTGATAGTTCCCTGCCTTGCAAGCGCTAGACTAATCAATTGTAAGCGTGTCGTAAGGAAGCGGATACCATTGCGTGCAGGGGACCAGTCCGGATCCCACTTCTCCCCGGTTCTCCGAACTGGCTGTAGTTTTAAACACCGATTCAGGAGAAATGTTGTTAACGGCCGGGCAACCGCCCGATTCCCCCAATGGTGATCTGCCATTGGCTGTAATATATGGGTGAGTTTGCGAGTAGCAGTCGCTACGTAGGAACTTACCTTATATGTTACCTAATGATAAAGATTGAGACTCACTCGAAATGTCTCCTAAGCTATTTCACCTAATGATGTGGGCTAGTATTCCAACCTATAAAATTGTGGTGAAACTGAATAAATTTTCTGAATCTGCTAATAGTTATTTTGATTAAATAAAATGGTAATACGAGATATTGTTCCAGGAGCAAGAAGGTTTCCTGTTAACTGCCAATGTGTCACAGGACACCATCACGCTTACCAGATATCAGAGTACAATCTCATATTGCATTTTGACAAGATTTTTTTCCACCTGAGCTGTAGAGAAATGATCCCACTTCTCCTCCCACGCAGTTACAACAGCTGTTTTTTTCCACACACTCTATTCTCTGTACATCCAATTCTATAAATAATTTCACACTAGGCTCTTTTAAAGAAGGTCAGCTGTCTTTTGAATAGAACAGGATAAATATTTCTTCATAGCTTATTAATGCTCTTTTATTGAAATGCCAGTACATTACTATGTGTTAAAGAGTTATTAAAGTTCAAGTCTGACAATGTTAAAACACGAAACTGAATAAAATAATGCACAGACCTATATTCTATTTTGAGTTTTAATTAAATCGTAGCCTTGAAACGAGCATCTTAACACTTCGACATCAGCTATACATATTATATATTTATTAACTCATCTCTGAAAAACCTATAGAGCAGAGAGTTCATGACCAAACATTCTTAAGCTCTGTTTACATTTGGGCCATGGCTTCTGTTTATAATGGAGCTGTTCCACGTGATTATCACAATTAGAGAAGCGAGTGGACCAAAATATCGCTTGACGGCATTGCTCAGGAGTGAAGGAAATTTGGAAGTCATTTTTCCATTTTAACATATATCAGAGTTTTGGGAGTTAATATGTAATATGCTACTGTTAGAACTGATAATCCTTTGTTGTAACCTTTCCTTCAAAAATATAATATTGTGAAAGAGATTGCAAAGGATTAGTAGGAAGTAGGTTTTGCCAAAAAATAAAATCTAGATTTTTTTCAAAACTATGGACAATTTTTGATTTGAATCTCAATTTTCTTATTTTTGTTAAATAAACTGAAAAAAAAAAAATACCAAGACAGGGTATATATGGTACAATGCTAGTAAACAATGTACAGTATATATGGTGTAGTGCATATATGAGCAGCAGGAGAACAGTGAGACCTGAGGTAAAATACACATATAAGGCCTCATTCACATCACTTTTTCCCTACAGTTAGCGTGTATGCCAGGAAAGTATGAGACGTACACGCTTGACGTGTCATAATGTTACAATTAGCCTGGTGTAAATTATAATACATTTGTTGGGCCACGGTGGATAATACTCTCTTTCCCAGGCGTCACGCCCCTTTCTACTAAGTGTTGCAGGTGGCGCAAAAAGGGCAAAAGTCGCAATTTGCACAGCAAATTGTGACATTTGGGCACTTTTGTGACTTTTCTACGCCAGAAAACTAGCCCCAAAGTCTGCATGTGATTTATAACTGCTTTTTGGGCATAACTTCTGTGGCGATTCTCTTAGACACAGAAACTGTGTTTTAATAGATTTATCACCAGCAGTAATACACAAGACTAGTAAACCCCCGCTGCATTGTATATCACCAGGACTGAGGCTCCTCCACTGACACTGCTCTCTACTACAGCATTATCATAACTGAAGATAACGAAAATCACTTCAGTTACCATCCACCCTATAGCTTCTTAAGCCTTGGAACGGAGCTGGTACTGTATGGGTTAAGAGGCTGCCTGGGAGAAAGGGATGCCATATAAAACAATCTCTGGACTCAGTATAACACACAGCACTAGCAAACCCCAGTCCCCCTCACTGTGGCTCCTATTCATTGTCGCCATTCACTGATGTAGATGCGCTGTGCGTGCCTGCTTGTTAATATAGCTTTTTTTTCTCTCTTCTGCCACGGGGGTGGGGCCTGTAACTATTTCACTGCAAATCCAGAATCGTGCTGACTTGAAGTGACGAATTATTCAAATTAATTTGCTTAATCGGCCAGCTCTAGTAGGAAGGGTCAATCACTGAAGAAAATGTTGGATTAGAAGGAATTGTTAAAACCACTGTTTAGGAATAACAAAAAGTTTTGTATATTTTTGTCAAATTACCCTATGCCAGTATGGTTACATATATCAGACAATGTTGTGACACCTTTAGCACACCATCCTGTTAGTGTAAGATGTGGAATATGAAGTTTCAAAGTTTGGAAGAAGAGATGCTTAAGCGAAATAGAGAGCCACCTGTTAAGCAATGCTATTTCTCTCAACCCAGAGGGTAAGGTTAAGGAGGTCAGTTTTAAATATGCATCTTCCAAAAGGCTCCTAGTAGATTTATGAGCAGTCAATAGTTTCTCAGTAAGCACCCATTGTTGTAAAGAGTTTTCCTTCCACCATTCACTAAGAGAATCTAGTAGCGCTGCCTTATAATATGCAAAGTCTGAGATCCCCAGTCCTACACATTTAATATAAGAGTATATGTTTTATTTACCCTGGGGTGTTTAAGACCCCCAATTGAAATAAAAGGGGTAAAGTTTGCGATATCTGAAGCATTGACTTAGTAAAACGAAAAGCAATACATTTGAACATATATAACATTTTGGTCAAAGTATCATTTTAAATGTTTGCATTTTACCTATACATGATAGCGCTAGCTAGATTACTCTATGTAGCACAGGTTTGAATATTATACAGTTGATGGGGGGCTGCTCCCCCTGCAGGAGCTGTGTTTTGACATTGGTTGCCATACCTAATAGAGTCTTTTAGAATATATATTTTTAGGTCACAATTAAAAAGAAGAATTTGTGGATATTTTTAGTTTTTTGGGGAAGAAAGGTTAGTGGCCTCTAAGGTGGAAGGGGCTATACAGTAGATTCGTTTCTGGGCCATAGGTTAAAAGGCATATAAGATACAGGGATAGAAAGGTAAAAAATAGTTTAGAGTAATTATTTGGGAGCCAATCCGGCCCAGGACTTTTTGTCAATAGGTAGATAAAATTATGTGACAAATTTTGCTCATTTGTATTGGGATAGTATTAAAAAAAATCAAGTTGGTCAAGGGGGATTTTTAACATATGAATGTTGAATATAATCACAAGTAGATTGGATCGTGAAAGGATCTGGGTTCAGGATTACGGATAGTCTGATGGGCCTGATCCAATTATTATTATTTTTTAGATTTAGTCATGAATTGCTTCCATTTGCATGCCAGTATACTTGCTCTGTCACCCATTGAGTAAAATTGTACTTTACACTTTCTCATATTGTGTTCATTTGTATGTGACTCTATAGTGAAGTTGTGTTCTCAGATTAAATAACCTGGCAAAGAAGTTTTAAGGATGGATGGATTTTGTTTTGGCCCTCTATCAGGGTATAATTTAAAAAACTGTGTCTTTTTTGAACCTATGTAAAAAAAAAAGACAAAGTACATAATCTCCAGTTCCCTAGACCAATTGGTATTGGCTGCCAGCTGTATAAATATACTTTACATGTATGCGTTGTAAGAGGCCCATAACGATTTATCAGAGCCCACTTGATTATGAAAATGTACATGAAAAAGTAATTTAAACATAATTATAATTCCTTCTTTTTTTTTTTTCTAAGGAATGTGCTTAGTCTTAGGGCAGATTAATATTGTACAGAAAAATAGGTGCATGGTCATACACAGGACCAGTTTATCAATAAGGCAGTCCTCCTTGCAGCATGAGTAATTCCAGTCTCCACACTTTTCTGCATAATACAGGGGAAGTCTTATCCCTCCCCATAGAAGCATAGCCACAGCAGTGCAGAGTACATATGTTGTGCTGGACCCAACCCCATCAGCCACAAATTGACATGGAGCCTTACCCCTGGATCCCAAACTCCCCCGGCAGCCGCTACCTTCACAGATCAGTGTAGGGATGCAGTGTATCAATGTCAGACACTCTGGGGGCATTTATGACAGACACTCATGACATTGTAGGCAGAAGCACTACAGAATGGCACTACAATAACAAACCTTATTTATATTTCAGTGTGGCCTTAGTTATGACTTTCTCTGTAGTGACATGGTGTGGGAGTGCATAAAAATTATCAATGTTAGGCCTCATGCACACGATCGTAGCTATGTGCACAGTCCGTGATTACGCATGGACGACCCGAGATGTGTCATCCGTGGGCCATCCGCAATCACGAACCGTCAGGGTTGCCAACCTCCACTTCAGCAATTTCTGGACAAATGAGCTAAAAATCACGGACACATTACAAAATCCTTGCCTGTGCACTGTGCAGTGCGCTCGGAGTGACTCAACAATCATAGCCCCCTTGTAACTTTCACACACTAAGGCCCCATGCCCACGACCGTGCCCGCAATCACGGCCCGCGATTGCGGGCACGGCCGGCCGCTGACTGACAGCCGCATTTTCGGGCCGTGCTCCCATACAAAGTATGGGAGCACGGCCCGCAAAATGCGAAAGAAAGGACATGTTCCATAATTCACGGAACATTTCCACGGCACTGACACCCTTCCATAGTGCTACGGAAAGGTGTCAGTGATCAATGAAAGTGAATGGCTCCGTTTTTGCTGTCGTGTGCATGGGGCCTTACTCACCACTCACTCCACACCTACACCACCACCGCCATTACCACCAGAGCCTGTTTTAGACAAAGTGTGACCCTGGGCAAAGTTAAAAGTAGGGCCCCAAATGCTGAATAATTGTATCAATAATGCAGTCAATTCAGCAGGCGGTGTGCAGGGAACTGTATCACTGATTTCTGCCCCAAAGCATTTGTCCCCCTCTTACACAAAATAATTATCTATATACATATGCAGTTATTAAAACATACCAATATACCAGATTAAATATTACCTGCATAGTTACTGAACACAACTCACTATTAGAAGACCAATATTACCAATACTAACACAATATAAGGTCCAAATAATACTGCCACACCATAACCACATAGTGACTGAATAATAGCCCCATACGTTATTGAATATTACCGCCATACTGTTACTGAATAATACCACCACACCACAACCACATAGTGACTGAATAATACCCCCGTTCTGTTACTGAATAACACTTCCACAGCATAACCACATAGAGACTGAATAATACCCCCATACTGTTACTGAATAATACCGCCACACCATAACCACAGAGACTGAATAATACCCCCATACTGTTACTGAATAATACCTCCACACCATAACCACATAGTGACTAAATAATACCCCATCCTGTTACTTAATAATACCACCACACAATAACCACAGTGACTGAATAATACCCCCATGCAGTTACTGAATAATACCTCCACACCATAACCACATAGTGACTAAATAATACCCCACCCTGTTACTTAATAATAACACCACACAATAACCACAGTGACTGAATAATACCCCCATACAGTTACTGAATAATACCTCCAGACCATAACCATATACTGTTATTGAATAATACCTCCACATCAAAACCACATAGTGACTAAATTATACCACCATACTGTGACTGAATAATACCTCCACACCATAACCACATAGTGACTGCATAATACCCCCATACTGTTACTGAATAATACCGCCACACCATAACCACAGAGACTGAATAATACCCCCATACTGTTACTGAATAATACCACCACACTATAACCACATAGTGACTGAATAATACCCCCATACTGTTACTGAATAATACCTACACACCAATACTATATACTGTTACTGAATAATACCTCCACACCAAAACCACAGTGACTAAATAATACACACATACTGTTACTGAATAATACCGCCACACCATAACCACATAGTGACTGAATAATACCCCATACTGTTACTGAATAATACCGCCACACCATAACCACATAGTGACTGAATAATACTGCCACACCCTAACCACATAGTGATTGAATAACACCCCCATATTGTTACTAAATAATACTGCCACATTATAACCACATAGTAACTGAATAATACCCTCATACTGTAATGGAATAAAAACCACTATACAAAGACCAATATTACCACCATACAGTGACCATATAGTGGTAGATTACTTTGGGTAGAAGGTATAAATAAAAGCTTCTTTTCTTTTTTAAACAAATAACAAAACAGATCTTGGAAAGCATAACTTGCTAAAACATGATAAAATTATGTAAAATGGATCCGACCTGTTTCATGACTGGACTAATCCCTTCTTCAATAAAAATATAATCTGGCCTTGCTGCAGGGTGCAGCTTTTTAAATACAAAAAGTGTGGGGAAAAAGTGCGGGGAAAAAAGTGCGGGGAAAAAACACCTTAAAGGAGGGGGCAGGGCTTACATTTCGTGCCACCCACCTGCCGATATCTGATGTTTGTGCAGTACAGAACACGTAATACAAATAAGGTACATGAAAACTAGAAGCAGTCTTTACATATATAAAAACACATCGGCTTGCATAGTTTCCCTCTGTGATGGACGGGACACTAATGGTGAGACATGGTCGGGAATCAGAGGATATCATTTGAAAATATGAGGAGGGAAGGACTAATGAAGGGGAAATAAAGGGGTCCATGGATTGGGGATACTATGGGCTGGTGACATAAGAACATGTTATATGCACAATCTGGAAAACAGTGGAAAATGGAGTGTGGTGGAGAACTGGTTATAGACAGGAGAAATATTGAAAATAAGTGGGGAATGTGGGATGGGCTAAAGTATTCTTTATGGGGAGATGGATTGGCTGCTCTCGTGGTGTGGAGTGTACTGACCTATAGTCAGGGGTAGAGATGAGCAAACCGGGACAACCGAACCCGGTTTCGGTCCGAACATTGTGAAAAGTTCGCTTCGCAGCGAATCCGAACTTCACCGGTTTCGGCCAAACCCGTTTTGACCGAACCCGGCTACATTTTGGCGCCTGCCACATGTTAGATGTAAAATGGAGGATTTCACAATATCACCTGACATCAGGCTACCCCATAATGCCTTGCAAACGGCTCTCCCAGCCAATCGGGAGGCAGCATAGGGGCGGGCTCAAGCCTGCAATAAAAGTCTGTGCACGGAGCTCAGCGGCCATTTTACAGACAGGAGCTGTAAGGATAGCATCTCTGTGCAGTAAGGGAAAGCTTTAGGAATCTAAAAGGCAGGAATCCAGCAATCGAAGGGGCTCATCCACTACTCACTACTCAACCAGTGTGTGAATACGCTTTTATAAGGGGCTCATCCCCGTTGCATCCAACTTGCAATACAGGCAGCCTTTGTAGTAGTACTACAACGCCCAGCATTCCCTGAGTGCACCGCGGCGTGGCTGATAGAAATTCTCATTCATTGCCATTTGCCAAGCCAGTGTCAGTGTGAATACGCTTTTAGAAGGGGCTCATCCCCGGCCGTTAACATAACGAAATAACAATCCAACTTGCAATACAGGCAGCCTTTGTAGCAGTAGTAGTACTACAACGCCCAGCATTCCCTGAGTGCACCGCGGCATGGCTGATAGAAATTCTCATTCATTGTCATTTGCCAAGCCAGTGTCAGTGTAAATACGCTTTTAGAAGGGGCTCATCCCCGGCCGTTAACATAACGAAATAACAATCCAACTTGCAATACATGCAGCCTTTGTAGTAGTAGTAGTACTACAACGCCCAGCATTCCCTGAGTGCACCGCGGTGTGCCTGATAGAAATTCTCATTCATTGCCATTTGCCAAGCCAGTGTGTGAATACGCTTTTAGAAGGGGCTCATCCCCGGCCGTTAACATAACGAAATAACAATCCAACTTGCAATACAGGCAGCCTAGTAGTACTACAACGCCCATCATTCCCTGAGTGCACCGCGGCGTGGCTGATAGAAAGCCAGTGTCAGTGTGAATACACTTTTAGAAGGGGCTCATCCCCGGCCGTTAACATAACGAAATAACAATCCAACTTGCAATACAGGCAGCCTAGTAGTACTACAAGGCCCAGCATTTCCTGAGTGCACCGCGGCGTGGCTGATAGAAATTCTCATTCATTGCCATTTGCCAAGCCAGTGTCAGTGTGAATACGCTTTTAGAAGGGGCTCATCCCCGGCCGTTAACATAACGAAATAACAATCCAACTTGCAATACAGGAAGCCTTTGTAGTAGTAGTAGTACTACAACACCCAGCATTCCCTGAGTGCACCGCGGCGTGCCTGATAGAAATTCTCATTCATTGCCATTTGCCAAGCCAGTGTCAGTGTGAATACGCTTTTAGAAGGGGCTCATCCCCGGCCGTTAACATAACGAAATACCAATCCAACTTGCAATATAGGCAGCCTTTGTAGTAGTAGTAGTAGTAGTAGTAGTAGTACTACAACGCCCAGCATTCCCTGACTGCACCGCGGCGTGCCTGATAGAAATTCTCATTCATTGCCATTTGCCAAGCCAGTGTCAGTGTGAATACGCTTTTAGAAGGGGCTCATCCCCGGCCGTTAACATAACGAAATAACAATCCAACTTGCAATACAGGAAGCGTTTGTAGTAGTAGTAGTAGTAGTAGTAGTAGTACTACAACGCCCAGCATTCCCTGAGTGCACCGCGGCGTGCCTGATAGAAATTCTCATTCATTGCCATTTGCCAAGCCAGTGTCAGTGTGAATACGCTTTTAGAAGGGGCTCAACCCCGGCCGTTAACATAACGAAATAACAATCCAACTTGCAATACAGGTAGCATTTGTAGTAGTAGTAGTACTACAACGCCCAGCATTCCCTGAGTGCACCACGGCGTGCCTGATAGAAATTCTCATTCATTGCCATTTGCCAAGCCAGTGTGTGAATACGCTTTTAGAAGGGGCTCATCCCCGGCCGTTAACATAACGAAATAAC
Source organism: Rhinoderma darwinii (assembly GCF_050947455.1). Taxonomy (NCBI): domain Eukaryota; kingdom Metazoa; phylum Chordata; class Amphibia; order Anura; family Rhinodermatidae; genus Rhinoderma; species Rhinoderma darwinii. The sequence continues at coordinate 63,727,935 of NC_134696.1, read as the reverse complement.
AATCCAACTTGCAATACAGGCAGCCTAGTAGTACTACAAGGCCCAGCATTCCCTGAGTGCACCGCGGCGTGGCTGATAGAAATTCTCATTCATTGCCATTTGCCATGCCAGTGTCAGTGTGAATACGCTTTTAGAAGGGGCTCATCCCCCGGGTTTTGATTCAACTCGCTGCACTTCAGCAGTGAAATGTCTGGTAAAAAAAAGGTTGTGAAAGGACGGGGTAGAGGAAAAAACACCCATGCCGTGTCCTCTTCCAGTCCAAATGTTGGATCTGTTGGTGCCAGACCCAGTACCAGCATTTCTGGCACAAGACATGTGCCCAGTTCCACTAGTAGCAGCAGCCATGTGCCTGCTGGTAGTAGTAGCAGTATCAGCAAGCCAGACTTGTCCATCTCCTCCGGTGGGCGGGTTACTTTAGACAATACGGCCATTGTGGACTGGTTGGCTGGCTTGCGGTCATCTCAGCAGGAAGACTCTGACGATCTGGCTTCAAGCCAGGTTTCGTTGGATTCCAGATCCTCTACAGTTCCTTGGCACAGTGACAGTAGTAATATAGGTATTTCTAGTGTTTCCATTCCATCATCTATGTGTTCACTCCCCCTTCCTAGCGGGAAGCCATCTTTCCTGAGAGTCCTAAGAGACATCTCCTCGGGTGCGAAGGAAGATACTGAACAACATAGTGATGATGATGATTTGTTTTCCGCGAGTCAGCCAACGGAGTGTGTTGTGGTGGAGGTGGAAGCGGTGTCCGAGACGCATAGCTGTGGTAGTGGGGGTGTTGGTGGTGGTAGCCGTGGTGGCAGACGAAGTAATGAGGGGGGGCATGGAGCCCGCCATGATGTCACATCACATTCACAACACAGTGACAGAAGTGGCGGGGGTGATGAGGAGGGCTATGATGATGATGTTGTTTTAGACAGGACGTGGGAACCAGGTGACGAGGTGATGACGGCGTCAGAGGAGGACGGTAGTAGTGGCGGCACTGGCCGTGATAAACAGCCAAGCCGAGGTAGGGGCAGAAGTCAATCTGCAAAACGTTGCAGCGGTAGGGTCAGCTCAGGAGCCGGTGACGGCGACACTGATGCTGGTGTAGGCTCCTGAAAAAAGCCTGCCAGACAAGGGGCAAGCTCGGGTGGTGGTGGTGGTGGACGTGGTACTACCTCTTTACGGTACTCTGTCGTGTGGTAATTTTTCTGTACCTTACCGGAGGACGAAAACATGGCACAGTGCCGTATCTGCAAGCAGAAAGTAAGGTGTGGGCAGGGCAGCAATGTAGGAACTACCGCTCTACGTAAACACATGGAGCGGCATCACAAGGCCATGTGGGACAATCGACATGCCCCACCATCAGTATGTACATCTAATGAAGACCCCTCTGCCGCTGCTGCTGCTGCCCTGAGTCCCTGTCATCTAAATAGTAGCCAGGCCTTATCCACCATGTCGTTGTCATCATCATCATCACTGTCATCTAGTGCTCCTCCTACGTCCCGTCAGTTATCCATTACGGAATCGTTGTCCAATAAGCAACAATATATACCCAGTCATCCACTTGTCGTGCGGCTTAATTCACACCTGGCTAAGTTGTTGGTGGTGCAGTCGCTGCCGTACCACCTGGTCGACTCCGTCGGCTTCAAGCAATTGATGGTGTGAGCTCAGCCTATGTGGCGAATACCTAGCCGACATTACTTCTCCAAAACAGCTGTCCCTGCCTTGCACAAGCATGTGGAGGAAAAGGTGTGCCAGTCCTTGCAATTATCCGTGTGCAGCAGGGTACATGCCACCGTCGAAACGTGGAGCAGCAACTATGGGCAGGAACAGTACATGTCTTTCACGGCCCACTGGGTCAATATTTTGCAGTCCGATGCACCACCGCAGCAATGCCAGGCATTACCACCTCCAAGCTTGTATCTTTCTGGTTCAACTCCGGACATCAGGCGCCTACCATCCTCCTCCTCCTACTCCTCCTCCTTGCCCTCCTCAATGGAGGTCTTCCCGTCCCCGACAGGACACAGCGTATCTTCCACTCCTCCTCTCTCCTCTTATCATAGGTGCAAGGTGAAGCGCCACAACGCTGTCTTACACCTGCTGAGCCTGGGCGAGAAAAGCCACACAGGGCAGGAGCTGCTGCTGTGCATCAAGGAGGAAATCGCACGCTGGATGTCTCCTCTGAAACTCACACTGGGCAATGTTGCCTCTGATAACGGGAAGAACGTTGTGGCTGCACTGCGTCTAGGTCACCTGACACACGCTCCTTGCATGGCACATGTGATCAATCTGGTCATAACACACTTCTTAAAGTCATATGTTGGTTTGAAGGGTGTGCTGGCCATGTCCAGGAGGGTTTGCGTTCGCTTTAGACGTTCGTATGCATTTAAGCACGCCCTCCTGGACTTGCAGCGTCAAAACAATCTCCCAGAACACAGCCTGATTTGCGACGTTCCAACACGCTGGAATTCCACCCTGCACATGTTGGACCGTCTGTACGAACAGCGGAAAGCCGTGAATGATTTCCTGATGCAGTAGACGGGCAGCGTTTGGAGCCAGTGTAATTTCGAGCTCAGGCACTGGCAGCTGGTTAGAGACGCATGTCGCGTTTTGAGGCCCTTTGAAGAGGCCACACGATTTGTGAGCCGTGACGCTAGCGGAAAGAACGATGTTATGCCGCTGATATTCATTATGGAGCAAACGCTCACAGCGATGATTCAGCAAAGGATGAAGGAAGGATCACATCTGGCTATGGATGTTGAGGAGGAGGAGGATGAGGATGAGGAAACAGGACCTGAAAGAGGAGCTGGATTTGGAGATGGAATCACAGGAAGGGATAGGGGACGAGGCAGCCGCACAACATGACAGTGATGGTGGTGATGACGAGTCTGACGACGACCTTGATGATGGACAACCATGGCAGTATGAGGCGGAGATGGAACCAACCGGGCCCTCTGAAACGCTGGCCAGGATGGCGAGCTGTATGCTTCGTTACTTGCGCGCTGACTGTCGTATTGTTAGCATGAAGCAAAGAGATGAGTACTGGATAGCCACACTTTTAGACCCTCGGTATAAAGCCAGAATGGGGGAGTTTTTTGCGCCTTCCGAGAGGGAGGCAAAATTGGCTTATTATCGAGAGAAGCTATGCAGCCAGCTTGTCATGGCTTTCAAACGGAAAACACCTGCTGCAAGCATGTCTGACCGGGAGGCCACTCTCCGCTCCCCACTGTCTCATCGTTCCACCGCCTCTGGCAGAGCTACCTCTGCAATAGGCGGCAGCAGCGGCGGCAGCGGCAGCAGCCAATTCAGTTTGGAAAATATGATGACAACATTTTTACATCCAATACCCCGACCTGACACACATCGTAGTCACCAAAGGGATGTTCACCATCACCAGGTGCAGCACCTAAACAACCAGGTTCACTCGTACCTGGACTGTGCCCTTTCTCCGTCAGAAATGCTGATCCCAGACCCCATGGACTTCATTGGCAAGAACTGGCCCAGTTTGCCATGGGTGTACTGTCTTGTCCACCCTCCAGTGTAGCGTCAGAGAGGGTATTCAGCGCAGCAGCGGGCTTCGTCACCCCTAAGCGAACAAGATTGTCCGCCAACAGCTTGGAAAATCTCACGTTTCTGAAAGTGAATCAAGCGTGGATCGGTGAGGGTTTTAAAACCCCTGTGACTGATGCCACTGATTAGATCTGACATTGCTGCTGCTGCCGCTGCCGCCTGCTATTACCACCTGCTACTACTGGATTCTGTCCTGTCCACTCTTTTTTTTAATGTGCCGCTGTTGGTGCTGCTACTACTTCTACCACCAATCCACCCCCAGTGCCGTCTGCTACAAGCAGGCCTGCCCCACCACATGGCTTTGTCCTGTGACTATCCAGTGTCTTTTAATGTGCTGCTACTACTACTACCACCCTTGCTGTCTGTTGGCTACCTCTACTACCACCAATACACCTCCACTGCCGTCTGCTACAAGCAGGCCTGAGGCCTGCCCACCACAGGGCTTTGTCCTCCTGTGACTGTCCAGTCTGTTTTAATGTGCTGCTACTACTACTACTACCACCCTTGCTGTCTGTTGGCTACCTCTACTAACACCAATACACCTCCACTACCGTCTGCTACAAGCAGGCCTGGAGGGCTTGTCAAAAGCCATTGCGTTGTTGCTTTTACATCCATGTATGGATGAACGCCGGCAGGCATCTGCCAATAAAAAGGGTACATTTTTGGAGGGCTTGTCAAAAGCCATTGCTTGTTGCTTTTACATCCATGCATGGAAGAACCCCGGCAGGCATCTGCCAATAAAAAGGGTACATTTTTTGAGGGCTTGTCAAAAGCCATTGCTTGTTGCTTTTACATCCATGTATGGATGAACCCCGGCAGGCATCTGCCAATAAAAAGGGTAAATTTTTGGAGGGCTTGTCAAAAGCCATTGCTTGTTGCTTTTACATCCATGTGTGGATGAACCCCGGCAGGCATCTGCCAATAAAAAGGGTACATTTTTGGAGGGCTTGTGAAAAGCCATTGCTTGTTGCTTTTACATCCATGTATGGAACTCTTTTATTATAAAAGTAAAAAAACATAACAACAACATCAGCCGATGTAAACCATAACCAAAATACAACATATACAAACATAAACATAAGACATTATATACATATTTTTAAATACATCACTGTATTCCTCCATGTTCCCGGACTTGGCCAATTCCTCAACCAGCTACACTCATCCACATTCAACTTTTATCGTATCCCCCCCCCACCTCTCAGTATCCATTTGCCCCCACTCACTCCCTTCCGTACTCATTTGAAACAATCAGCCGGAATGTGTCAAACCCCCCAACGTTCATACCCATATTTATATACAACATACTTTAATCTTTACACCCACATATACATAAGAATATATATACACCTATACTTTTTTTTACACCTCCACCTATAAACCTATATATATATATTTTTTTATTTTTTATTTTTTTTATTATTATTTTTTTTTTTTTTTTATATATATTTTTTTTTTTTTCTTCTCAATGTATATACTAACCCTAACTCTAACTAACCTAACCCTTCACCACACCAGGCCAACACCCCGCCTCATGTCCCCTCATGTCCGCTTAGTCCTGATGCTGGCCTCCGCCACCACACCGTAGACCTCCCACTCAGACCCTCGCCCCATGTCCTCTCATGTTCTGCATAGTCCGGGCCCGAGCGGGAGAAAAAAAGAAAACAATATAATCCTCCCCACACCCCCCCATTCCCCCACTCAACCTATCTAAACCCCTGTCACTCTCCCTCTCATATACATAACAACAAAAACACAACCCGAAAGCACCAAGTTCGGTTCCTGTAAGCCTTTATACTGCCTTTATGTACAGAAAACAAAAAACTCTGCCGTGCACAATCCCAGCCTACCACCAGAAAGAGGAGAAAGAGACCCACCCGAACCCCCCCCCCCGAGGATAGGATCCACCCACGCCGACACCTCCCTATCGCTTCCCCTATCGCTTTCCCCTAAAGCTGTCCCTTCTCTTACCCTTTGTTTGATCTAGCCCTAAACTCGCCCTCCTTTCCCTATTGTTTTCCCTATCGCTTAATTTTTTAGTGCCTAAGCGAGGGCGGACCCCCCCCCCAGACGAGCCAGATGAGCCCCCCATCCCCCTGAAGGTCAATACCCTAAGGCACCCCAAAAGAAAAGCCCCTCCATAGGCGAGAGGCTTTGGATGCTCCCAGTCTATCAACCTCCAAAGAACGTACCTTCACCAGGCCACCGATGATGTTCCCTACAACTTCTTCCACCAGAAGGATTTTGCTCTGCGTAGATACTCAACACCGTGCGTTCCAGGTAAAGTGCCTAACCACTATGCTAACTAAAAAAGAAGTGTTACGGTCCCTACCACCTAGGTCTCCGAACATCCCATAAGCCCACCCGGCATAGGAGAGGTTGGCTAAGCCGAGCCAGCCGATGGAGGCACCCACCCTTTTGTACACCTCTGCATTAAAGGAGCAATGAAGCAGGAAATGCTCCATACTCTCTAGTGTATCGCTACACTCCTCCCGAGGACATCCTCTGTCATCAGTGTTTCTGTACTTCAAATTGCCCCTTACGTACAGTCTCCCGTGGAAGCAGCGCCAAGCCAGATCCCAAAACTTCTGGGGAATCCTCACTGAATTTAAAAGTTTTAATCCCTCCCTGAGGTCACTACTTGGGCAGTCTTTGAGAGCCAGGGGCTTCTGGAAGTGGGTCATCAGAACCCTTCTGTCGAGGAATTTCCTCGGCATGATCCTGATCTCCCACACCTCCAGACCCCACCGGCGTACCATCTTCAAGACCAGGGCGGCATAAGCTGGGAGATGTCCATGGGGTGTACGCAGGTCTTTCACTTGGCCTCCTCTCTCCCATTCCTGGAAGAAGGGCTGAAACCACTCCCTGTAGGAGAGAATCCACCAAGGAGCCCTCTCTTGCCAGAGGTTTGCCATATTGATCTTAACAAAGGTGTTCACTAGGAACACCACTGGGTTAACCATACCTAACCCTCCTAGTTTCCTTGGTAGATACGTAACTTCTCTCTTAATTAGGTTGAGCCTGTTCCCCCATAACAGTTGGAAGAACAGGCTATAGACCCGAGCCCAGAGAGGTTCTGGCAAGATGCACACACTGCCGAGGTAGAGCAACATGGGCACCAGGTAAGCTTTGGCCAAGTGAACCCTTTCTCTAAGGGTTAAGGACCAACCCTTCCATTGGCCGACCTTCTGGGCAACTAACTTTAGCCTGTCATCCCAGTTTTTCTTAGGATAATCACCCGGGCCAAATTCCACTCCTAAGATCTTTGCAGACCCCTGAGGCTCTGGAAGGGTGTCCAGGAGACCAAAACTAGGATCTCCTCCTCCCAGCCAGAGACTCACGCACTTGTCACGGTTAACCTTGGACCCAGATGCCCGTGAGTAACATTCCACTTCTGACATCACCCACTCCGCCTCCCCTTGAGAGGATGCGTATGCAACCACCCTCTGAGTGGCTTCCGGCCCTTCCAAGCCGACCCCGATCCCCGCCAATGGTCCACGGTCAACCCTTCTTAAAAAAGGGTCAATCGCAAACACATATAGCAGGGGACTCAGAGGACAGCCCTGGCGGACACCAGACCCAACCTCAAAGGGGGTTCCAACCCAACCGTTAACCAGCGCGAAAGTCTCTGCCCCAGTGTATAAGGTCTGGAGCCAATTGACAAACCCTCCCGGCAGACCATACCTCAGAAGGACCGACCATAGATACACATGATTCACTCGGTCAAACGCTTTGGCCTGGTCCAAGGACAGGACGTACCCCTTCCACTGGCCAGAATTTCCCCGCTCCACTGCCTCTCTGACACTGAGGACAGCACTAAAAGTGCTGCGGCCTGGAACGGAACAATGCTGGACCGGCGAAAGAAGCCGGGGTGCAAATTTCACCAACCGATTAAACAGCACCTTTGCGAGAACCTTTCTGTCCGTATTGAGGAGCGCTATGGGACGCCAATTCTCAATACGGGTCGAATCCTTACCCTTTGATAGAACAATCAAAGCTGACCTCCTCATTGACTTTGGCAGAGTGCCCGAGGATAGACACTCATTAAATACCGCTGTCAAGAGAGGAACTAGGGTTCCTTTAAAGGTCTTATAGAACTCGGATGTTAAGCCATCCGGCCCTGGCGATTTTTTCAGACCTAGTCCGTCAATCGCCAGCATTACTTCCTCTTCTTTGATTGGATCCATCAAAACATTAAGGGAGGAGTCCTCTCCCGGCTCAGGGATAGTTTCAGCCAGGAAAGCCGACATCTCCTCCCGGTCTGGATCCTGCCTACCCAAAAGGTGAGAGTAGAAGGATCTAACGACCTCCAGAATCCCTGACTTGGATCTCCTCAGGGACCCTGTACTGTCTATTAGTCCTGTCACTATTTTACGACTCACTGACATCTTACAGTTCCTGTAGGGGTCGGGCGAGCGGTACCTCCCGAAATCCCTCTCAAGAACCAAAGATGCGTGCCTATCATACTGACACCTCTTGAGCAACGCTTTCACCCCGGAGATCTCCTCCTGGCTACCTCCGTCCGAGACCAGACGTTCGAGTTTCCTCCTCAGCTCCTGATACAGGCGGTACCTGCTCATGGACCTGAGGCCTGAAAGCCGGCGGAAAAATCCTGCCACCCGATATTTAAACAACTCCCACCACTCAGACTTAGTGCCACCTAGATCCAACAAAGGTACCTGGCCCTGGAGAAAATCTTCAAAGGCCTGTCTTATTTCCGCTTCTTCCAGGAGAGTAGAATTCAGCCTCCATATACCTCGACCCATCCGAAGGGATTCTGCAATGTTCAGAGAAAACAAAATCATACAGTGGTCGGAGAATTCCACCTCAACAACGGACACTGGTGAAGAGATGGCTTCCTCCTTCAAAAAAAACCTATCTATCCTAGACCTACAGCTTCCTCTTTGATAGGTGAACCCGGGGTGACCTGGGGTATGCCTGATGTGGATATCCACCAGGCTAGCCTCGCTAGCTATGCTATTTAAGGCTATACTATCGTAGGCCAGTCTGTCTATGGAACCTCCTCTATCGCGGGGTCTAACGACAGTGTTAAAATCCCCTCCAAAGATGACCTGTCGCCTAGAAAAAAGGAAAGGCTTAATCCTCATAAAGAGACTTTTCCGGTCCCACTTAGTTTGGGGACCATAGATGTTGATTAATCGCAATTCTTGTCCCTTTATGAGAACATCTAAAATCAGGCACCTTCCCATTTCTAATTCTATCATCCGTCGGCATTTTACCGGTGCGGTGAAAAGAACCGCCACACCGCTATATGGCTCGGCCGCAAGAGACCAGTAGGAGGGCCCGCGTCGCCAATCCCTCCTGGCTTTTACGACGTCTGCCAAAAGCGCCAGCCTGGTCTCTTGCAAAAACAAAATGTCAGCTTCAACTCGGCTGAGAAAATCAAAGGCCATAAATTTAGCCATATCTGACTTAATGCTGGCGACATTAATGGAAGCCAGCGTCAACGGTGTGGGTACCGCCATCCTGGATGATAAAATTAGATGGCTTTCTTCTTCCCACCCCTGTCATGGTCTGAGGAGGACCCCCCAGACTCTCTCCCTTTCTTAGCACGTTTTTTGGAGGTGGTGGAGTCCATCCCCTCCTGGCGGACCTCCCCCCCCTCACTCACACTCCCATCCTCGTCCCCCTGCCCCAGGTTGACCCCTGCCCCAGAGGCCTTTGTACCTCTCGGGTGAAGGGGTCCGGCGCCCTCTGAGACCCCTACCTCACCCTCCTCTTCACTTTGCTGAAGAGCTGGAAAATCCATGAGGGCTTGGTAGCGGTTGGGGGAGAGCACCAGAGGGGTGCAGATGTTGCCTTCCGTGGCCGGGGCATGGCCAGATGACTTTGGCCCGCTCAAGATCTTGCCCTGTGTCCCAGGTGTTTTTTTAGGCTGTACCCTCTCTTCCTCACCAACACTTTCATATTGGGAGGATTGAGAGTCCTCATCCGCTTGCTCCCTCTGGATCCTCCTGACCTCCTCATCCAATTCAGTGTCCCCAAGGGCATCCGTCTCCAGGGCAGGCTCCGAGTTCAGGCCAGAGGTCCGCCCAGTTGCCTGGGCTTCCCTCAGCTCCCTCTCCTTTTGCCTTTTCTCCAGCCTTCGATGGTAGGAAGGCTGGAGCCCTCTCCTTGATATCTTCACTTGCCCTTTTGCCCCGCCGTCTCTGCATGCCCCCTCACCCACAGGAGCCACCCCACTTTCTTCTCCTGCAGGCTTGGCGAAAACATTGACCACGGAGCGAGGACACCTACTGAATGGGTGACCTAAGTCACCACACAGGTGACACCTAATCTGGTCACACGATGCGGCCAGATGACCTACCCCCCCCACAATGAGCGCACTTCTGCACCGTGCAGCCTGCGCTCAAGTGTGAGGGGTCGCCACACCGGTGACACAGCCTCGGCTGCCCCTGGTAGAAGACCAGGATGCGATCCCTCCCAAGGAAAGCAGAGGATGGAATGTGGGACACAGTTTGCCCCAGACGTTTAAGTTTCACCATAAACGTCCAGGCCCCTGACCAGATGCCAAACTCATCCAGATTCTTCCTGGGCATCTCCGCCACCTCTCCAAAACGACTTAACCAGGTCATGATGTCAATGCAAGAAAGTGACTCGTTACGGGTGAGAACGGTCACCTTCTTGAGACCATTCTGGCGGGATATCGCTTGTGCAGCAAAATCCCGCCAGCCGGGCTCGTCCTTCACCAGCTCATAATTCCCCCAGAAGACCTCCAGGCCTCCTGGTTGAACAAAGCTGATGTCGAACTCAGCTGAGCCATGAGGGTGTATCAGGGCAAAGATGTCACGTGCCCTGAAGCCCATCCCCAGCAGCAGCTCCACCACCGTTTTCCTGGGGGGACAGATCTCATTGCCACACCACCGGAGACGGACCACATTCCTCCTGACCACAGCCTGTCCGGTTGTCGGGAGCGACCACTGATCTCCTCTTTTCTCTCGGAAGGCCTCCAACCCGTACCTATCTATCCAAAATGATAGGTCCCTCTGCACACCCCCTACAGTCAGGGACTGCTTCCCCTCCCTTAAGGCCTGCAGGAGGCGCTGTTGCAAGTGACCTTCCCCAGGGCCGGAGGACGAGGGTGGGTGGGCTGGTGGTCCCCCCCCCCACTACCCCGGCATAAGTCCTGCTTGGGGCACTGGGAAGAGGAGCACCAGGCCCTCCCACATTTCCGGCTGACACTTTCTCTCGCAACCCTGTCATTCCCTTGGCAAAGCCAGGCTCAACATTTTTGTTCTTTTCACTCGCTTTCCCTGCCCTGACTCCAACTCCCACCTCTGCATCATCAGGTGCAGCTATGGAGGGGCCGCCAGATGACATAAGCGGCACCTCCAAGCAACCCTCCGCACCCTCCTGCAGACCTATTACGCTGACCGGTCGCGGTGTGACAGGACCGGCCACGTTACAGGCACCCGATCCACGGGACCGCGCCGCCGCTGACTTCCGGTCCGCCCCCTCCTCCGATACTCGGCTCACGCCAAGCACCGGTCTCCGGGGCTCGCCGTCAGCCTGCTCTGGGACCACGCCCCCTGCTGCGCTCTGGCTGCCAGTGCCGCCCACTTCACAGCGAGCGCCGTCCGGCGCCATTTTGCCCGTCCTCGCTGCGATCTTCCCGCTTTCCCGCCCCGACCCCACTGCAGGAGCCGGGGCTGGGGGGTTTGCGGGTTCTGCACTCCGAACCAGAATCTCTTGTGACCCAGAGTGCAGAGGAGACCCATGGACATACACGAGTCTCACCTCTTTCAGCCGCCTCTCCTCTCTCAGCTTCTGCCGCATCTTTTTCTTCCTCCGTTTCTCTGCTGCTGCACTTTTTTCCTCTTCCTCTGGGGGCAGCTCCGAGCCGAAACTGAACCCCTCCAGCGACACAGGGGATTCCTGGTCGCAGATCTGTGTCAGTAGACCGGGGGGGTGCTCCTCCTCTGACCCGGAGCTGCTCCCCGGTAAACGTACCATATTCGGTGAAATAGTCCTTGCCGTTAAATCCCCCGACTCGCGCGGCGCCTCTGCGTCCGACTCCTCCCGTGCTGGGACAGGCACCGGCTCGACAGGGGTTTCCTCCATGGCAGCTTCCATGCTTGCTGCCGAGGTTCCTTGACCGCTTCCTCTAACCGCCATTTCCGTAAAACGGTCCTCATTTTTTAACTTTTCAGCGAAAACGCCTCCTCCTTTTAGGATGGTCGCTCTCCTCTCCTCCACTTCCTTCACCTCCCGGAGCAGGGAGCGGACCTGCGCCGAAAACTTGGCTCTCCTGCCGCCAGAGGATTTCGCTACCCTCTGCCGGGCTACCGCTAGCTCTCCACGGAGGCGCTGCAGGGACCTACCCAGGTCTTTATACTCCTCGAGGTGGGCCACCAGGCGGGAGCCAAAAGTGGTAGCCTCCTCTCCCGGCCTCAGTGACCCCCACTCCGCGGGGTCCCTGCAGCCATGGTCTTCCGGACCCGATCTTGCTGGTCCCTCTCCTGGAGAGTGCTCCGTCGCCTCTGCTCTCTTTGCAGCATGCTGCGATGCCCCAGCCCTGGGGGGCGACGAGGCCACATTGCTGCAGCCCCGAGATGACCTTCTCTCCCCCAGGGCTGGCTCCACTTTCCCAGCCGGCTGGGATGTCCCTCCACCCCCCACCGGCCTACTCCGGAGGGTGGAGGACCGGGACTCCATCTCCGGATGGAGCCCCCCTCAGGGCACTCTGCAAGCCCAGACAGGTGTAAAAAACCTGGGCAGGTATTAAAGCAGAGTCCCTGGGAAGGTATATACAAAAAAAACCACACCCAAAACCAAAGCACCTCCTCACTCCTCAGAGAGCAAGCCGCATCTGCCAAGAAAATGGGTCAATTTTTGGAGGGCTTGCACTCAAAAGCCATTGCTTGTTGCTTTTACATCCATGTATGGATGAACCCCGGCAGGCATCTGCCAATAAAAAGGGTAAATTTTTGGAGGGCTTGCACTCAAAAGCCATTGCTTGTTGCTTTTACATCCATGTATGGATGAACCCCGGCAGGCATCTGCCACCATAAAGGGTAAATTTTTGGAGGGCTTGTCAAAATCCATTGCTTCTTCTTTTACCACCTTATATGTATGAACCCTGGCAGGCATCTGCCGCCAAAAATGGTAAATTTTTGTACCTTTTTTAACAATGCATTAAGCATACAACATGCACAAGTGCAGTGGTTTCTGTTAGTTATCACCGTGTCCCATCCGTTTTCCTATAGCCATACATGTTGGCATAACTTTGACACTAACTTTGCCTTAAATACAGCTCAAAAGTACTTGGATACACTCATGGGTGACCTAAGAGTGTTATACAGGGCTTCTATGGCTTTTAAACAGTGTTATACACGATTTTTAGGGGCTTTCTTGTATTACAGGTTCGGTCAGAACTAGTTCGGTCCGAATCAAACTTTTTCATGAAATTCGGCGAACCAGCCGAACCGAACTTTTCATGAGTTCGCTCATCTCTAGTCAGGGGCATAGTTAGAGGGGGTGCAGTGGTAGCAGCCGCTACCGGTCCATTGAGCCTGAGGGGGCCCAAAAACCTCATTGATACATAAAGAGACACGAGTATTATATATGGCACATGGTAGGTGAGGGCCCTGGTACAGATTTTGCAGAGGTTTGTAGAACAAGGGTACCTGAGATATTCCAGATGGTGGCAGAGGCTCTGGCACAGATGGGGCTAGATGTGTCAGGTTGCGCCAGATGTGGCGGATGGCACCAGGAGTGACTGATGACACCAGACGTGGTGTATTACAGCAGACGTGGCAGATTGCGACAGAGGTGGCAGATGATACCAGGGATAGCAGATGACACCAGACTTGGTGTATACCAGCAGGTGGCACAACATGACTCCGACACTAGACAGGCTCAGGAAAGAAAGACAGCACGGGATACAATAGACAGGTAGCAGGGCACGGGAGCAGGAAAACACTACGGGACCATTTGCCATACAAACATGGGAAAACTACAACAACACTCAGGCAAGCAGTGGAAGCGCAGAGCCCTTTTTATAGTCTGGGGTTAGGTTAGGAAACTTTTAGAGAGTGCGTGTGCTAGCCCTTTAAGGCCGGGGAAGTGCGCTCGCGCACCCTATCGCACAGTCCAGGACGGGAAGGCCGAGCCAGCTGGCGTCTCAAGGGAGGGAGACACTGGCAGATGGCCAGGAAGTTACGGTCGTGGCCGTTCGCCGAAGGTGAGCGGCAGCGGTCCGCGACCGCAGTCATAACAGATGCTGAGCTGTTAGCAATTGTGGGAGTGGGGTGGAGGGTGAAAATTAAAAAATGCAGAAGGAGTGAGTTCCTGGTATTAGAGCATCTTTTCAGTGAGTTCGTTCAGACCTTCAGGGGTCAGTGTATTTAATTTGTGGGCAACTCACTTCTTTAATATTTCGAATCTGTTTGGTGTTTTGTCAGGGATCTGATTCATAGGTGTGATTTTGAGACATTTGAAAGAGCTGTTATGGTAGGTGATGCAATGTCTTAAGAGTCCATGTTTGGTGAATCCATTATTAATATTATATCGATGTTTATTGAGGTGGTTGGTTGCGTAAAATTTGGATTGCTGTTCCGACATATTATTTTTTACAGCTGTTGTTTATTAGATAGACTACATAGTCTGATTGGCATGTAGGGTGGCCTTTGATGGGAAATTCTTCCCCTGTGCTGTTTGAGGTAAAGGATCTTTCATGGTTGCTTATTGTATTTCAGCAGAGACAGCGCTTTTTTAGGCATATGAAGCTTCCATTGTTCCCTTTTGTATGAAAGCTGTTTTGTTTTTTGCTGTTTTTAGTCTGCTGGGTGCCAGAATGTTCCTCAGAGTTGGAGCTCCCCGGAAGGTGAGTGGTGGTTTATGTGGTATTATGGAGGAAAGATGTGGGTCTTTTTGAAGAATGATTGAGAATTTTTCATATTGCGTAATGGGAACGGTTGTAGGTGGTAATCTAGTTAATTGTTTGAAGATCTTTGTTCTTGGTTTCCATTTTTTTGTTTTGGTGTGGGGCACTGGGTTTGCTTGGATGTGAGCGCTTGTAGATATGCTGAATGGGTAAGTTGTTTTGGATAGCTTCTTTCCTAAAAAGCTCATAGGATATAAAGTAAAAATCCAAAAAGTGTCTGCGGCGGAAAAGGGTTAATATCTCAAATATGTAGGCGAAAAATACCTCCCTCATCTGAGTTGGCATTTGTAAACATATCTTTTGATAAAATTCCCATAGAATATAGTTGGATAGCTAATCAAGCTCTAATCAAGATCAATAATAGCATCTAATTGGAAAGGGGAGAAAAGTATGGATATCCCAATGGTAATTACAAAAGTGAATGAGTGCTATACCTATGAAATATGCCTAGCAGAAAATGGAGTACTGAACACTCAGCAAACCATAAAAAAATTGGTCTAGGTGGATGTTTAATGAGTGTGGACTATGAGACAGTCTAATTATTTGTCAATTTTTTTGCTGGCTGAACTTTTTTTTGTTTACTTTGTCTGTGCTGGGGTTTTCGGGTGTGGGCCTGAGGGAAATATTTGTGCTTCTTATTATATTGTAATGTACTATTTTTCTTATTTTGCAATATTATCAATAAGAATAAAAATTAAATATTTGAATCGGAAAAAAATTGAACAAAAACTGATCAAAAAATCACATGTACGCCAAATGTTGTTTTTTTTAACTTTGTCTATGCTGGGGGGTTTTGGATGTGGGCCTTATGGGAATATTTGTGCTTTTTATGATATAGTAATGTACTATTTTTCTTATTATGCAATATTATCAATATGAATATAAAGAAAATATTTGAATCGGAAAAAAAATGAACAAAAACTGATCAAAAAAATCACATGTACCCCAAAATGATACAAAAAAAACCTACAGCTCGTCCCATGAAAATCAATCTCTAACACAGCTACGTCAACGGAAAAAGTTATGACTCTCGGAATGCAATGATGCAAAACGATGGCCCAGACTAATTTATATGTCCAACAGTTCTTCACCTAATACTGCACGTCATCATTTGCAAGACATTTTAGGGTCTTCTGCTGCATATGGGGCTAGTGAAAAAGTCAAAGATTATACAATACTGGAGTGCGGATATTTTGTACAATACCACCCTTTATAAGTGCTGCACATTCCCCAGAAAAACTGGCCAGTTCATAACACCTGTTGCACATAACCGAGTTCAGGCCATGAAAAAGGTCTGAGTGTCGGCTGGATTTCCCGGCCCGACCGCGGTACCGGTTTACGGGAATCCTGGCATCATAGTCATTTTATGATGCTAGGAGTCCCTGCCTTCCCGCGGAACTGCTGTTCTGTACTGCATAATTTTGTTCAGTACAGAACAGCAGTTCAGCGGGAAGACAGGGACTCCTAGCATCATAAAATGTCTATGATGCCAGGGGTCCTGTTCACCTGTACCGCGGTCGGGCCGGGAAATCCAGCCAACACTCGGACCGTTTTTTACGGCCCGAACTAGGTCGTGTGCAAGAGGTGTAAAGGATTGGTTCCAAGCGTACATCAATATCCAAGGATAATTGATTTTATTATTTCTTTTTCCCATTATTATACCATCTTATTATCTGCTGATATACTCCACTAAGCTTAAATATGCCCCCACATTATAAACTGAAATGCCAGTAAAACCCTAAGTAAAGCCACTATAAAGCAAAATCCGCTCTCCAAAAGCCAAATGGCAGCCCTTCCGAGCCTGGCAGTGTTCCCAAACACAGTTTATGACCACTATTGGGGAATTACTGGACTCCGGAGGACACTCTTAACAATTTATTGTGTGCGTGTCTCCAGTGAATATTCTTATATATGGTCCTTCAGAAGAAGAAGGCTTAAAAACTCCCAAAAACAAATAATTGACTGAAATTGAACCTTATAGGAGCATATAAACCATTAATTTACACACAAATAAATTAAAACATAATCAATTTTTTTTAGATTTGTTAAAAAGACAAAAACAGATAAAAGATAGGATGATCTCAACAATAGAGACTGAAAAAATATATACGTACAATGTCCTGATACAGATACTGAAGTAAGTCTAGCGATAATATTCTCAAGGTAGAAAATAACATAATTTCATGGTCTCATAATGTCAGAGTATAGGTATCTATGAAAAAATTGTTCGCATAAATTATACGCATAAATAGCAGTAGCTGGATCAAATTACAGTCACAACATACACTACCGTTCAAAAGTTTGGGGTCACTTAGAAATTTCCTTATTTTTGCAAGAAAAGCACAGTTTTTTTCAATGAAGATAACATTAGATGAATCAGAAATACACTCTATACATTGTTAATGTGCTAAATGACTATTCTAGCTGCAAACGTCTGGTTTTTAATGCAATATCTACATAGGTGTATAGAGGCCCATTTCCAGCAACCATCACTCCAGTGTTCTAATGGTACATTGTGTTTGCTAACTGTGTTAGAAGGCTAATGGATGATTAGAAAACACTTGAAAACCCTTGTGCAATTATGTTAGCACCGCTGTAAACAGTTTTGCTGTTTAGAGGAGCTATAAAACTGACCTTCCTTTGAGCCAGTCGAGAATCTGGAGCATTAAATTTGTGGGTTCGATTAAACTCTCAAAATGTCTAGAAAAAGAGAGCTTTCATGTGAAACTCGACAGTCTATTATTGTTCTTAGAAATGAAGGCTATTCCATGCGAGAAATTGCCAAGAAACTGAAGATTTCCTACAACGGTGTGCACTACTCCCTTCAGAGGACAGCACAAACAGGCTCTAACCAGAGTAGAAAGAGAAGTGGGAGGCCCCGCTGCACAACTGAGAAACAAGACAAGTACATTAGAGTCTCTAGTTTGAGAAATAGATGCCTCACAGGTCCTCAACTGGCAGCTTCATTAAATAGTACCCGCAAAACGCCAGTGTCAACGTCTACAGTGAAGAGGCGACTCCGGGATGCTGGCCTTTAGGGCAGAGTGGCAAAGAAAAAGCCATATCTGAGACTGGCTAATAAAAGGAAAAGATTAATATGTTCAAAAGCACACAGACAGAGGAAGATTGGAAAAAAATGTTATGGACAGACGAATCGAAGTTTGAGGTGTTTGGATCACACAGAAGAACATTTGTGAGACGCAGAACTGAAAAGATGCTGGAAGAGTGCCTGACGCCATCTGTCAAGCATGGTGGAGGTAATGTGATGGTCTGGGTTGCTTTGGTGCTGGTAAAGTGGGAGATTTGTACAAGGTAAAAGGCATTTTGAATAAGGAAGGCTATCACTCCATTTTGCAACGCGATGCCATACCCTGTGGACAGCGCTCTATTGGAGCCAATTTCATCCTACAACAGGACAATGACCCAAAGCACACCTCCAAATTATGCAAGAACTATTTAGGGAAGAAGCAGGCAGCTGGTATTCTATCTGTAATGGAGTGGCCAGCGCAGTCACCAGATCTCAACCCCATAGAGCTGTTGTGGGAGCAGCTTGACCGTATGGTACGCAAGAAGTGCCCATCAAGCCAATCCAACTTGTGGGAGGGCCTTCTGGAAGCATGGGGTGAAATTTCTCCCGATTACCTCAGCAAATTAACAGCTAGAATGCCAAAGGTCTGCAATGCTGTAATTGCTGCAAATGAAGCATTCTTTGACAAAAGCAAAGTTTGAAGGAGAAAATTATTACTTGAAATAAAAATCATTATTTCTAACCTTATCAATGTCTTGACTATATTTTCTAGTCATTTTGCAACTCATTTGATAAATATAAGTGTGAGTTTTCATGGAAAACACAAAATTGTCTGAGTGACCCCAAACTTTTGAACGGTAGTGTATAAGTGAAAAGAGACATTAGAATGTACTTAGCAGAGAAAAGTCTGGATATATTGACTTACATAGAGATTGTAAGTAGAATGTTACCAGCGTGTATGGCCGCTTTGACAGGCATTTCACCTTGATTTTCCACAGGATGTGTGGTTAAGGTGTATTGGTGATGACATTAAATAGAGGGGATTGAAGAGTAAGGTATTGTTTTAGAAACAGATTGGATGTGAAAAAGGAGCTGATAGGTAAGGGGGAGATGCTGGGACCCGGACCAATAAGATATGCACTAGACGGTCATATGACCAGTCATATGATGGGCCCTGCGTGCATCACTTCCGCCAACACCGCCAACCATCCAAAACGAAGAAGCGCCGTGCAATGATGTGACTAATGGATATGATTAAGGGAATATGACTATGTGTCTCTAGATATTATTAAAGTTACATCGTTGCACATATTGTGATCTAAATTAGGTATGTGAGTTTAGGTCCCTCTCTACTGCATGTCACGTATGCTAACAGCCATAATGGAGGAGGCTTGAATCAGGATCAAAGTATGAATGAAATGCGTGATAGTCACATGTAAGATCAGGTGACCAGCATGCATCCCATACTCAATCAGACAAAGAATAGAGGGGGGGGCAGGGAGGGTCAGGGCGGTGTAACTGAGGAAATTAGAATATGGACCGTGTATGTACTTGATGCATGCCCATATGGACCTACTCATAAGAGGCAAGGGGAGGCTGGCCTGAGGATGGATGTGTGTGAGAGGCCACCGCCCACGGATCTCTCCGGATCAGTCCGTGTGTCTCCAGTGGCACAAGCTGGGCACAATATATTGGACCCTAAAAAAGCATATCTGTGGAAAAATGGCAATTTTCAATCTGCAATATCAATTGTGTACTAATTTTTGCAAAACACATGTGTGGTCAAAATGCTCACTACACCTCATGATGAATTCCTTAAAGGGGTTTAGTTTCCCAAATGTGGTCACTTCTCGGGGGTTTTCACTGTACTGATACCTCAGCGCAATGCAATATGTCATCAAAAAACTATTTTGTAACATTTTCACTCCATAAACTAAATTGCGCTTTTTCCCTTTAGGCCCTTGCCATGTGTCCAAACAGCCGTTTACAACCACATATGGGTTATTTCCTTACTGAGGAGAAATTTTGCGGTGCATTTTCTCCTGTATTCCTTGTAATAATGAAAAATTATGAGCTAAAACTGCATATTACTGGAAGAAATTAAATTTGTCGTTTTGACGGCCCAATTCTAATAAAATCTATAAAACACCTGAGGGGTCAAAATGCTCACTACACCCCTAATTTAAATCTTTGATGGGTATAGTCTCCAAAATGGGAGTACCTGGGGGGATTTCTACTGTACTGGTACTTTAGGTGCTCTGAATGCAACATGGCCCCCTGAAACCAATTCAGCAAAATCTGTGCTGCAAAAGCCAAATGGTGCTCCTTCCCTTCTGAGCCCAGCCGTGTGCCCAAACAGCAGTTTAAGACTATATATGGGTAATTGCTCCACTCAGTAAAAATGCTCCATTTTTACAGTCCAATCCAAATAAATTAGCTGAAACACTTGTGGGGTTAAAATGTTCACTACACACCAGATTAATTCCTTAAGGAGCATAGTTTCCTAAATAAAACTCCATGCTCTTCTCTTTGTAAAAAATTAATGATCCTATAAGAACTACGCCTACTCGGTGCTTCAGAGCTTGGATGTACCCATCAGGTCAGCGGGACTGACTGATTCAGTGTCAGCAGGTCCTGCAGGATCGAGCTGTTACCGATCACATCTAAGTTCATAAGTTCAGTGTTTTTTCAAATGCGGTTTTCAATCACACCCCAACCGCTACGTGTGAATTTAACCTAAGGCTTTCACTAGGATTCACTAAGGATGTCACTATCCATAAATGTGCAATGGACCCAGGAAAGGTAAGAAAAATAATTGTTTTGCTTTTTTATGTGTTGCTGATAATTTCTTTTTTTTGTGTTTTTTGACAGGTTCGCTTGTTGGACTACTTCGGATTCAAGGACTACTTCGATAACAGCGTTTTTTTTATTCTGAATAAAATGGTTAACGAGGGTTGTGTTGGTGGTTTTTATTTCAATAAAATCTCTTTGTTTTTGAACTTCTTTTACTACTGCCTTAGTAATGGCCGCTGTTTGATTGACAGCGTCCATTACTAAGGGGGGGCTTAGTGTTAGCCGGTGAAAAGGCTAACTCTAACCCCCCATTGTTTCCCCGTTACCCACCACCTCGAGAGGTACTGGAAAAAGCTGGGTACGATCCAGTACCCGACCATCTGTAGTCGTGGTTGGGTACTGGGTTGGCCGCATGCTGGTATTATTAGGCTGGGAAAGGCCAACAACAGTGGGCCTTTCCCACCCTGGTAATGCTAGGCTGCTGCTGCTTTGCTGTATCTGGCTGGTTATAAAAAATGAGGACCCCACGTCATTATATATTTTTTAAAACAATCATTTTTCATAACCAGCCAGATACAACATAGCAGCAGGCTAGCATTACCAGAGTGGGAAAGGCCCACTGTATTTGGGTTTTCCCAGCCGAATAATACAAGCCTGTGGCCACCCCGGTACCCAACCATCACTACAGATGGTCGGGAACTGGATCGTACCCGGCTTTTCCCGGCACCCCTAGTGGTGGTAGGTACCAGGGTGTAATGTCCGTGGATGCGGCCCGTCAACTCCAATCTCCTCCTGGCAGCCGCAGCCACAAGTCGGCAAGCGTTGGCCCCAGCCTCCTCCTCAGGAGACGCCAGCGTTCGCGTCCACTAACCTCAGCCGGATCCCATAGGGTGCGCGCGCACGCTTCTGCCCGCTCTTAAAGGGGCAGCACGCGCACCGGACTTTTGATGAACTTGAACCCGTGAGTACCCTGGACTATAAGAGGGCTCCAGTCCCCTGCTTCTATGCCTGAGCATTGTTGATGTTTCCCAAGTTTGTCTATGTGATGGCCTCCTAGTGTGTTCCTTTTCCCTGCATTCCATACTATCCTGGTCGAGCACTGTGCTGTGCTCCTGCTTCACCTCGCCTGACGTCTACCTGCTGCCTAGTCCCAGCCGAGCCTGCCTTACTGCTGTCCGAGCTGCCACTGGTACCCATACAAACTATAGACATTGACCTGCGCCCTGTTAGCCAGCTGCCTTACCGCAAAGGCAGTACGGCCCAGTGGGTCCACAGACCCTTTGTGACACAGGGTAAGAATGGGTGGGTTAATGTTAGTCTTTTCACCGACTGACACTAAGTCCCTCCTTAGTAATGGACGCTGTCAATCAGTCAGCGGCCATTACTAAGGCAGTAATAATATAGTTAAAAAAACACAAAGACATAAATATATTTTATTGAAATAAAAACCCTCAACAATCCAAGTTAACCATTTTATTGGGAATGAAAAAAACGCAGTCAGTGAAGTAGTCCTCGAATCTGAAGTAGTCCAATAACCGAACCTGTCAAAAAACACAAAAAAAAATAATTTGTATCACATGAAATAGCAAAGCAATTATTATACTTACCTTTCCTGGGTCCTGCGCTGTTTCCGTAACTTCGGGAGTTATAGGGGGCTACAGAACTAAAAGTGCCAAGGGTAGTATCAACTCTAAATACGGTCCAGCTTTCACCTACACTCTCCCCCCTGGTCCCCCACTTAATCTCTGCCTCCTTTTATGCCCCTCTCCCCCTCCTCAAATAGAGCCTCTGCAACCATCTGTGCCCCCACCACAAATAAAGGTTAAAAATCCTCTTTAGTGTCCCCTGCACCCCATGAGACCCCCCTGCCACTTTCTGTTCCCCATAGTATCTCCACCATTTGCTCCCCAGTATCGGACAATATAGCGCCGCATACTTTTGAGTATCACAAAGAGGGACAATCGATGTGGCGCGCAGCGGCAATTCTTTTTTCTTTTAAGTCACGCCTCTAATCCCACCCAATCCCCGCTCATACACACCCGGTTCAGCCCACACAGTATAATGCCCCCATAGCTGCCACGATACAGTATAATGCCCCCATACAGTATAATACCCACACAGATGCCCCATACAGAATAATGCCCACACAGATGCCCCATAAAGTATAATGCCCACACAGATGCCCCATACAGTATAATGCCCACACAGATGCCCCATACAGTATAATGCCTACATAGATGCCCCATGCAGTAAAATGCCCAAATTCCCCCATACAGCATAATTCCCCATAGCTGCCCCATGCAGCATAATATCCCCATAGCTGCCCCCACAGTATAATGTGCCCCATAGCTGCCCCCACAGTATAATACCCCCATACTGTCCCCACACAGTATAATGCTCTCCATAGCTGCCCCCACACAGTATAATGCTCTCCATAGCTGCCCCACAGTATAATGACCCCCATAGCTGCACCCACACAGTATAATGCCTCCCATAGCTGCCCCCACACAGTATAATGCCTCCCATAGCTGCCCCCACAATATAATGCCCCCATACAGAATAATGCCTCCCATAGGTGCCCCCACAGTATAATGCCCCTATAGCTGCCCCCACACAGTATAATGCCTCCCATAGTTGCCCCCACAATATAATACCCCCATAGCTGCCCCCACAGTATAATGCCATCCATAGCTGTCCCCACAGTATAATGCCCCCCATAGCCGTCCCCACAGTATAATGTCCCCACAGTATAATGCCCCCATAGCTGTCCCCACAGTATAATGCCCCCATAGCTGTCCCCACAGTATAATGCTGCCATAGCTGTCCCCACAGTATAATGCCCCCATACAGTATAATGCCACCCAATGTAGTAAAATGCTCCTATAGCAGCCACCATATCAGCCCACCTTCCCAACCCAGTATAATGCCCCTTAGTGCCTAATAGAAAATGATAAACATAATTACTTACCTATCCCCGTTCCCACGACAGGTCGAGGATCCTTATCCTCCGGTCTGTGCAGTGAGGGGCTCGACGCAGATAGGCGAAGATGTCACTACAGTGTGCCTGTCTGCGCTGAGCTGCTCTCGGCAGAGTGAATGCTGGAGCACGAGCTGTCAGGTCCTTGCTCCAGTATTCAGGAAGCAAGACCAGCGTAGTGAGCCCTGTAAGCGCTGTTTGGCTATGGGGGGCCCCCAGGCTTAGGGGCCCGGTCGCAATTGCTACGCCACAGTAGCCTATGGCACAGCAGGGAGATACCTCCCTGCTCTGTCATAGTGTTCAATAGTATCTGCATCCTGTACCGGCTGTTGGCACGGGCCCCCTCATGCCGCGGGTCTCATAGCAGCCGCTATGGCTGCTACAGCAGTGGTTACGACACTGGGTGGAGCTTGACATGCAGCACAACTGTTTGTTTACTAAAATGACCCCTAAAGAAATATAGCATAATGGAAATTTACAGTGTCTTCTATCTAGACTAGTCTAGCCAGGTAGATTAATTTGAGTTAGACCCCATGCACACGACCGTGTTTTTGCGTCCGCAATTCCCCCGCAAATCCACGGGAGAATTGCGGACCCATTCATTTCTATGGGCCCATACACACTATCCGTGTTTTCACGGGTCTCCGCATGTCCGCAAATCCGTGCCGCAGAAACTCAGGACATGTCTTATTACGGGCCGCAAACTCGATGCGGACATGCCAATAGAAGTCAATGGGCCCGTTTGCGGATTTGCGGAAATGTTGCTAGGCGATGACCGGGAATGAGTTCTGTCGTCATCCTGTTTTAGCTAGGCTTTTTTTTTTCATCCGCATTTTGCGGATTACATACGGATGAACTGCGGATTACATACGGATGAACTGCGGATGACATTTCACGGAACACGGTCCTGGAATTTGCGGACCAGAAAAACACTACGGTCGTGTGCATGAGGCCTTAGACAGTAAGGCCATATTCACACGACAGTGAAAACAACTGTCGTTAACCCCTTCAGGACTGAGCCTGTTTTGGCCTTGAGGACGAGGACGATTTTTTCTAATCTGACATGTGTTACTTTATGTGTTAATAACTTGGGAATGCTTTTACCTATTAAAGTGATTCTGAGGTTGTTTTCTTACGACCTATTGTACTTTATGTTAGTGAAAAATTTGGTCCATAAGTTCAATATTTATTTGTGGAAAACACCAAAATTTTATGAAAAATGTTAAAAAAAAACATTTTTCTAAAATTAAATGTATCTGCTTGTAAGACAGATTGAAATACCACACAAAATAGTTACTATTTCACATATACCATATATCTACTTTATGTTTGCATTGTTTTTTGATCATCCTTTTATTTTTCTACGACGTTACAAGACTTAGAACTTTAGCAGCAATTTCTCATATTTTCAAGAAAATTTCAAAAGGCTATTTTTTCAGGGACCAGTTCAGTTCTGAAGTGGCTTTGAGGGCCTTATATATTAGAAAGTTTGCATAAATCCCCCTATTTTGAAAACTGCACCCCTCAATGTATTCAAAACAGCATTCAGAAAGTGTTTTAACCTTTTAGGCCTCATGCACACGACCGTATTTTTTCCCACCCGTAAATACTGGCGTAAATACGGGTCCGGTGTCACACGTATTCGACCCGTTTTGCACCAGTATTTACGGACCCGTGCCCGTAAATATGGGTCCGGTGTCACCCGTATTCCACCCGTATTTACGGGCACGTTTTTGGTGGCAAAATAGCACTGCACTAATCGGCAGCCCCTTCTCTCTATCAGTGCAGGATAGAGAGAAGGGACAGCCCTTTCTGTAATAAAAGTTAAAGAAATTCATACATACCCGTCCGTTGTCTTGGTGACGCGTCCCTCTCTTCACATCCAGCCCGACATCCCTGGATGACGCGGCAGTCCATGTGACCGCTGCAGCCTGTGATTGACCTGTGATTGGCTGCAGCGGTCACATGGGCTGAAACATCATCCAGGGACGGCCAGGACGTCGGGCAGGATGTCGAGAGGGACGCGTCACCAAGGCAACGGCCGGGAGACTGGACTGGAGGAAGCAGGAAGTTCTCGGTAAGTATGAACGTCTTTTATTTTTATTTTTTACAGGTTGCTCTTTATTCTGATCGGTAGTCACTGTCCAGGGTGCTGAAACAGTAACTGCCGATCAGTTAACTCTTTCAGCTCCCTGGACAGTGACTATTTACTGACGTCGCTTAGCAACGCTGCCGTAATGACGGGTGCACACATGTAGCCACCCGTCATTACGGGAGCTCCATAGACTTCTATGGACTGTCCGTGCCGTTATTACGGCCTGAAATAGGACATGTTCTATCTTTTTTAACGGCACGGGCACCTTCCCGTAAGAAAACGGGAAGGTACCTGTGGCCAATAGAAGTCTATGAGCCCGTTATTACGGGTCATAATTACGACCCGTAATAACGGGAGTTTTTACGGTCGTGTGCATGAGGCCTTAGGCGTTTCAAAGGAATTAAAGCCAAGTAGAGGTGAAATTTATAAATGTCTTTTTTTTTTTTTTTACAAAATTCATATGTAATAATTTTTTTTCTGTAACACAGAAAGTTTTACCCGAGAAATGCAACTCAATATTTATTGCCCAGATTCTGCACTTTTTAGAAATATCCCACATGTGGCCCTAGAGTGCTAATGGACTGAAACACAGGCCTCAGAAGCAAAGGAGCACCTAGTGGATTTTGGGGTTTACTTATTTTTAGAATATATTTTAGGCACCATGTCAGGTTTGAAGAGGTCTTGTGGTGCTAAAACAGTAAAAAAACAAAACAAAAGTAATCTGATTTTGGAAACTACACCCCTCAAAGAATCTTTCTAGGGGTATAGTTAGCATTTTGACCCCACAGTGTTTTTGCTAAATTTATTTGAATTAGTGTGTGAGGATGAAAATCTACTTTTTTTCTGAAAAAACTTAGACATTTGTAATTTTTACAAGGAATAAAGGAGATTAAACACCCCAACATTTGTACAGCAATTTCTCCCGATTACGGCAATACCCCATATGTGGTAATACACTGCTGTTTGGATCCACTGGAGGGCTCAGAAGAGAGAGCGTCATTTGGATTTTGGAGCGCGGCTTTTGCTGGAATAGTTTTCAGTTCCATGTCGCGTTTGCAATGCACTGGAGGGACCAAAACAGTGGAAACCCCCTAAAAGTGACCCCATTTTGGAAACGACACCCTTCAAGGAATTTTTCTCGGGGTGTGATCACTTTTTTGACCACACATTTTTTTTTACAGAATCTTGTGGAAATCTGGCGTGAAGAAAACTATTTTCAATTTTTTCACCAATGTTTCATTTATAGGACAGATTGTTCAGAGCATGCAAGTGAAGAAAAGCACCTCAACATTTATTGGCCTATTTGTACCGAGTTCAGCGATACCCCCAAAGTTGTCAAAATATGTTGTGTGGACACATGGCAGTGTCTGGAAGTGAAGGAGCAGCCTTAGATTTTCAGGGCCCAAGTTTTGCATGATTGTTTCAACAGCCCCATTTTATCTTTGAAGAGACTCTGAGCCCCCAGAAAGATTGAAAACCTCCAGAAATGACCCCATTTTGAATACTACACCCCTCAAGGAATTTATCTAGGGGTGTAATCACTTTTTTGACTGCACAGTTTTTTGGCAGAATCTTGTGTAATTCTGGCGTGAACATAATTTATTTAAATTTTTTCACAATTGCTTCAATTATAGGATAGATTTTTCAGACACCGAGCATGCAAGTGAAGAAAAGCACCTCAAAATTTATCAGGCTATTTCTTCTGAGTTTAGAAATAGGCCCTAATCTGCTGTTGCTGGACATATGGCAGGGCCAAAAAATTTGGAACAACGCAAAAATTTTGAGGCCTTATTTTACTTGGATGATTTTTGGGCACATGTCATGTTTGCATAGGCCTAAAAAATTGTGCAGATACTACACGGTATTACAAATCCTAGGTATTCATCTAGGGGTATAATGAGTATTTTTAGTTTTGTTATGGGGGGATGTAACATTTTTAAATGTTGAAATGGTTATGGTAAGTGGCGGTAATTGTAAATGAAAGGGACGATAATTATAATTGAAAGGGGCAGATACAAATTTAATTTAGAACTCCAGAGAGGTGTGGTATATCTTGGGGCACTCCTTTATACACAGTCCAGGGTGGGTGGGACAGGTGTCGCACTGGTATGTCATGTCTCTTCTTATGCCTCTTTTGGCACAGACATGACACCTTTTCTGGGGGCGCCTTTTTTTTCTGTGGGCGGCACTTTACCAGGAAAGTGCTGCCCTGGAACTATTATGGGGACATCACTACTTGCAGAGGTAGAACTTTCTCCTACCTCTGCCACATTCCCAAAGAGAAGGCATTTGATCACCTTCTCCTGGTACTCCAGGTATGTCCCCTCCTGACCAGTGCTCTTGTATATTACAAATGAGTTGTACAGTGTACGCCGCCAGTTTTTTGTACCAAATTTTTGATTTCCGCATGGCATTGTACTGCTTGAGCATCTGGTCAGAAAGGTCCACTCCCCCCATGTATTTGTTATAGGCCTGGATGCAGACAGACCGTGATGTGGTGGTGGGTGTTGCACCATGCACCGGGACCAGGGAGCAGGTGGCGTCATGAATGGATGTTAGCATCAACACATCCTTCTTGTCCCTGAATGTCAGAAAAAGGACCCCTTCGCTATGGGGCGCCCTCCTCGCCCCACGCTGCAGGGGTTGGCTGAGAAGGGTTTTTGGGAGCTGTCGTTGGTTTTTGCAGACCGTCCCAAACGCCATCGTTTTTTGCTCCGCCAGGCATTTGAACAGGGGTACACTTCGCAGATGCATGCGATGGTGATGGCGCGCATGACTGCATCATCATGCACTCGCGTGCCCCACACACATTCTGCGGTTTCCAGTTGGCGAGAGAGCAAACTTTGTGGTCATGTGCCCAATAAATTAGTAGTAAAGGTTTTTAATTTTCTAATATATTTTACACAAGCCCTATTGGATTGGTACTTGGATAATCCTTCTTAAAAAGCATACATTTTTAGTATATCGCCACCCCAAGACGAAAGCAAGTGCGCCAAAACGTGCCTCGGGGTGGACGCCAACCTGTCTATACTCTATTATGGGCTAGTATGGTCTTCTTTTTATCATTTTCACAATTAATTATTTATTTATACCTTAACACTATACTTTTTGTACTGAAAATTGTCTGCTACTAATTCTACTGTATTTCATACATTTTGTGTATAGTAATAACGACGGGTGACATACCTTTTTGATATTTTAGACCATACCTATGTTTATTACATAACGCTATCCATCCAGAGCAGGATTAGGCTGTATTCTTTTTTTAGTGTGTCTTTGGACCCTTTTAAATGTGTATAAGATATTTGTTAATAAACATTTGTCATATTTTTGATCCTTAGCAATTTTAATTGCATATTTTTCTCTTCAGATATGTGTATATATATATATATATATCTATATATATATATATATATATATATATAGATAGATATGTAGATATATATATAGATATATATATATCTATATCTATATATATATATATATATATATATATATATATATATATATATATATAGATATAGATATATATATATATATATATATATATTTCTGTATATATATTTGGCTATGATGCAGGACAATATATGTTTGTTTTTTGGTCACCTTTCAATAAACTATTTATCAATACAATTATAACTATTAGGTGGATGACGACTACTATATTTTTGGTTATACTCATTTGTTGTAGCTGTTACAAAGGTATTTGGGAGGTCTCCTTATATCCATTGGTGGTGTTGTTTAGTAACTAAATGTTGTGCTAGGGTCTGAAACAGTGTTGTTATATTTGGTGTGTTGTTTCTACATACTGTGAACCTTGGTTTGGATTGTATGTGTATGTGTATGTGTATGTGTATTGGGGGTTATTAGAGCACATGTGAGATTGGTCAGTCGGCTATTGGGCATAGGTAGCATTTCCGCTTTGTTGCGGTGGATTGGCCTAAGAGGCATGTTGTGAAATCGTATTTTGTAGGAGATTCATTTTCAAGTTTCTTCGAGGGCCCTTTAGTGCCTAACACAAGGGTCCATGACTGCTTGCAGGGGAGTTTTAGGCCCAAATTTAATTTAATAAGGTGGAAGTGCCTTTGCACATGTTAGGGTTAAATGGATGAGTACTAATTTTCCTAGCCTAGGTTGGGATTGGTTAAGGAATAGGATATATAAATCCAAGTTAGGGGATTGGTTGGTGTTCAGCTAAATTTTCCATCTTGACTGTGCCACTTCCACCTTGACTCTGTCACTGCTGATTCCTCATAATGGACTCCAGCGATCTGTTCATGTCTGTGCTGCAGTCTAGATTATCCTCACAAGGTATTGGCTGAATCCAGGGGCTTATCATCCAAAACATTTTAAGCCCCTCTCGATCACCTAGACATGGCCATTCATTTGCCTGTCTAGTGGATGCTAGTGCTGCCAATTCGGCCCAGGAGTCTCTTGCTGTGGGACAGTACGCTAATTTCCGTCGCTGCTCTCTTCACCCGGACATAAGCTCCATCTCCTCTCTTTCGCTAGTAGCGGCACACAATGCAGCCTTCTGGACCGTTATGGCAGTACTGCTATATATTGCCACCCAGACACTTCCTTTTGCCAACTACAACCCCTTACTGTTCAACCTGGACAGTATGGCTGGAACAGCTCCTGCTCCAGCACTGACCCATGCTGCAGTGTGTGGGAGTGCTGCTACTGCACTCCCCTTATCATTGCTTTGCCCAAGTCCCTGATGGGGAGCTCATGTTTTATGATGCTGAGCCCCCTGCTCAGCCTTTAGCACCCCCTGCCCACTGGGTCCCATTAAC
This sequence comes from Rhinoderma darwinii, assembly GCF_050947455.1. NCBI lineage: Eukaryota > Metazoa > Chordata > Amphibia > Anura > Rhinodermatidae > Rhinoderma > Rhinoderma darwinii. The sequence goes on along the minus strand of NC_134696.1, from coordinate 63,697,785 downwards.
CCGAACCTGCGAACCACACTCATGGCTCGTTCAGGCGTTGTGGCAGGGTTGCGGACAGTTATAGTTCTGGACACGGTTATAGTTACCGCCACAAGAGGTGAGGCAGAAGATGTATCTGGGACCCTTCCTCTTTATTGGGGTCCCCGGCTGATTATCGTATGAATTTTCGCTCCGGGTACTCCAGCTCCGGCAGTTCCACCCACTGACAGCACAGGTGTCATCGTCGCCTGGGCGCGGACAAAGGCAAAAGCTCCAGAAGTTTCTCCATGAACTGCACAGCTCTCACTGCTCCTCCCGCTGAACATCTCTGGCCTCCGCCAACTGCCCCTGCTGTGAATCCTCTGGCTGTTCCTGTGACTTACGGTGAGTATGATTGACTTCGGTGTTATAGTTTAGGGTCGGTGAGGCAGGATTTCATAACCGTACAGCGGGCATTAGCAAAAGAGTTAGATTCTGTTGTGCCAGTTATTGCTGGTATGTCCACGCCTACAACAGCGGAGGCTAGTACTTCCACTTCTGCACCGCCAGTCACCATTTTTAGGGATACGTCTATTTGGAGTGTTTCTCCATTGGGTTTTCCCCTTTCAGAGGAAATTTATTCCTAAGTATTTTTTCTCGCATATTTGGATATTTGGTCCCCATTGACCCAGATACTGTGATTGTCGATAGGGAGCAAAATTTTGAAAAATGTGTTGAAAAGAAGCCAAAAGTAGGGAAGACTTTTAACAACTGGAAACAGGTCTTCACAGTGTTAGCATGCATCATTTCTTAGAAATTCCTGGAAGTATCTCCCTATTATTTGTGTGCCTTGGCACCATCTTTAGCAGCTATAGCAGTCATGGTGGTACTGCTTGGTGGTCGTATGATGAGAAGTTTAGGAGGCGTTTAGCCCTCTGGCCAGATGTTGGTTGGGACTCTAAGGCAGCTGATGTTTTTGGTCCTGTCTGATGATGTCTCAGCCATGGCCCTTACAATCTGCCACCTTGGACTCCTTTTATCACCCCACAGGGGGGCTATGTCTGGTCGACCCACAGCTGCTTGCTGGCTTTACAATGTGGGTCCCTATCAATTTTCTGCAACATGCAAATTCAGACAATAGTGCCCCAGTTGTGGGGGTGCCCATTTCGCCCTCCAGTCCCAGTGACGTGTTAGTGGGCTGCCCCGCCCTCAAGGTGGTAGTAGACCAGAGGACACCTGTACGCATCTTAGAGATGCTCCCTTGGCTTGACTGGTACCACAAGAAAGGGGAGGTCACTCTACGTAAAACTGTTTTTTCTTTAGGTTTCTTAATTCCATTATCACCTTTTCCAGTTTATTCTAGGAACCTGAAGTTACATAGTTACATAGTTAGTACGGTTGAAAAAAGACACTTGCAGGCCCGGCCCTAGGATAGATGGCGCCCTGTGCGAAATGATCTTTCGGCGCCCCACCCCATCATTAAAAAAAAGCCCCATAAAAAAATTATAATGCCCCTTTAGTGCCCACATACAGTATAATAATAATAATAATAATAATAATAATAATAATAATAATAATAATAATAATAATAATATTTAATAATATAATACACAGTATTTTGTCCTCTAATTGTGCCCACAGTATTATGCCACCTGTAGTACCCCTACACAGTATAATGTCCGCTTAGTGGCCCCCACACAGTATAGTGCTCCCTGTAGATTTTGCCATACAGCCTCCCTGTAGACAGTGCCATAATTCCCCACCTCCTTTTTGTAGATCGCGCCATACAGCCCCCACCTCCCTCTTGTACACATTGCCATACAGTCCCCCATATCCCCCTGGTAGACAGTGCCATACAGTCCTCCACCTCCCCCTTGTAGACAGTGCCCCCAAACAAAAACAAAAATTGTACTCACCTAGGCCCAGTTCCCATGACGAACTGAGCTGCTCCATGACGGGACACTTTAGCCTAGTACAGAGTTTCCCAACCTTTTCGGACTCGAGGCAGCACTGGAAAAACAACATTTCCTCAGGGCCCCCCTACCAAAAATTGTTTTGAGAAAGACAGAAAATGGCTAAGAACAAGCACTCCACTCGTAGGGCATGTTCACACACGTTTTTTGTAAGGCAAAAAAAATCTGCCTCAAAATTCCTTCAGCAACTGACAGCTTTGTGTGACCTTTTTTTGTGTTTTTTCTTAAGCTGTTGAAGCGAATGCAAAAGACGCAGGAAAAAAAAGCTCCAAACGGGCGCCGCAGGTATTTTCTGCCTCCTATTAACGGGGATTCCGCTCCTTCAGGGTGCTACAGTGGCGCTAGTAGATAGCAGAGCAGGGAGATAACTCCCTGCTCTGCTATAGTGCCATCGCTACCGCTATAGCAGCCGCAGCAGCTGCTAGCGGCGCCACCGCCCTCATGCCCGATGTCACCGCTAGCAGCCGCTATGGCTGCTACAGCGGTAGCAACGGCCACTGAGTGAAGAAGCGCCTGGGTGGAAAGGCGACTGCAGTTAGTGTGTGTATCCCCGCTGGTAGTTGCAACGGCGTGGGGATACACACACCCGCAGGAACCCCCCTTGCAATGTGGCGGCTGGCGCCCTGTGCGACCCCACTGGTCGAAAATAGCTAAGGCCGGCCATTGACACATGTCCATCAAGTTCAACCAAGGGATGGGAGAAGGGAAGGGAAAAACTTCTACACATAACAGCTAAGATATTTTTGTTCTAGGAATTTATCTAAGCCCTTTTTAAAGCCATCTACTGTCCCTGCTGTGACCAGCTCCTGCAGTAGACCATTCCATAAATTCACCGTTCTCACAGTAAGGCCTTATTCACACGTGTCTGCTTTGCGCGCGCAAAAAACGCTAAGTTTTGCGCGCAAAGGGTCCATGTGGCATCAGCATATGCTGCGTGGCTGCGTGATTTTCGCGGAGCCGGCATCATTATGACACTCTGGTTTTATGTTTTCATTCATTCTTTTAACTACTGTAGCGCGCATCACGCGCGGCACCCAGAAGTGCTTCCGTGTGCCGTGCGCGATTTGCACGCACCCATTGACTTCAATGGGTGCGTGCTGCGCGAAACACGGCCAAATATAGGACATGTCATGAGTTTTACACAGCGCACATACGCTGCGTGAAATTCACTGACAGTCTGAAAGTCCCCATTCACTAACATAGGTCCGTGCGACGCGCGTGAAAATCACGCGCGTTACACGGACATATAACACGTTCATGTGAATAAGGCCGAAATAAGGCTTGTCGCCTCTGCAGGTTGAACCCTTTTTTCTCCAGACGGAGGGAGTGCCCCCTTGTTTTTTGAGGGGGTTTTACATGGAATAGGATTTTACCATATTTTTTGTATGTGCCATTCATTTATTTATATAAGTTAATCATGTCCCCCTTTAGTTGTCTTTTTTCAAGGCTAAATAGGTTTAATTATTTTCATCTTTCCTCATAGCTTAGATTCTCCATGCCCCTTATTAGCTTCGTTGCTGTTCTTTGTATTTTTTCCAACTCCAGGGCATCCTTTCTATGAACTGGAGCCCAGAACTGAACTGCATATTCTAGATGAGGCCTCACTAATGCTTTGTAAAGTGGTAATATTATATCCCTGTCCATGCCTCTTTTAATACACAACAATATCTTTTTGGCCTTTGAAGCAGCTGATTGACATTTCATGCTGTTATTTAGTTTATGATTTACAAGTACACCCAGATCCTTCTCAACAAGTGACTCCCCCAGTGTAGCTCTCCCTAGGACATATGATGCATGCAGATTGTTGGTGCCTAGATGCATAACTTTACATTTATCTACATTAAACTTAATTTGCCAAGTGGACGCCCAAACACTGTTTAAATCCTCTTGCAATTTCCGAACATCTTCCATAGACTGAACATTACTACATAGCTTGGTGTCATCTGCAAAAATAGAAATAGTGCTATTAATCCCATCCTCTATATCATTAATAAATAAGTTGAATAATAGTGGTCCCAGCACGGAACCCTGGTGTACACCACTTATAACCGGGGACTATTCAGAGTATGAATCATTGACCACAACTCTCTGGATACGGTCCTTGAGCCAATTCTCAATCCAATTACAAACTATACTTTCTAAACCTATAGTACTTCATTTACCCATTAGACATCTATGAGGGACAGTGTCAAATGCCTTTGCGAAGTCCAAAAACACTATATCCACAGCGGCCCCTCTGTCTAGGCTCACCTCTTCATAAAAACAAATCAGGTTGGTTTGACAACTTCTGTCCTTAGTAAAACCGTGCTGGCTGTCACTTATAATACTATTTTTTTGTCACATAATCCTGTATATAGTCCCTCAGTAGCCCCTCAAACATTTTCCCCACGATGGACATTAAGCTTACTGGTCTATACCCGGGGAGGACCTAGAGCCCTTTTTGAAAATAGGCACAACAGTAGTCCTACGCCAGTCCCTTGGCACTATACCAGTCACTAGAGAATCCCTAAATATTAAGAGGGGGATGGAAATAACTGAACTAAGCTCTTTAACCCTTTAATGACCAGCCTATTTTAGACGTTAATGACAAGCTATTTTTTTAATTTTTCCATCGTCGCATTCCAAGAGCTATAACTTTTTTATTTTTGCGTCGACATAGCTGTATAAGGTCTTGTTTTTTGCGGGACAAGTTGTATTTTTTAATAGCACCATTTTGAGGTACATATTATTTATTGATTAACTTTTATTAACTTTTTTTTGGGGGGGATAGAAAAAAATCTGACATTTCGCCACTCTTTTTTGCGTCCTAAATCTACGCCGTTTACCGTGTGCTATAAATAACACAATAACTTTATTCAGCGGGTTGTTACGATTGCAACGATACCAAATTTGTATCGTTTTTGTATGTTTTACTACTTTTACACAGTAAAAACGCTTTTTTTTCAAAATTATTTGTTTTTGTGTCTCCATATTTGAAGAGCCGTAACATTTTTATTTTTTCGCCGATGCAGTTGTATGAGGGCTTTTTTTTTGCGGGACGACTTGTCGTTTTTATTGGTACAATTTTGGAGTAGATGCGACTTTTTGATCACTTTTTAATTACATTTTTTTAAAGTCAGGATTCACAGAAAACAGCAATTTTTCCATCTTTTTTTATTTAATTTTTTACGGCGTTCACCGCACGGGTTAAATAATGTAATAGCTTTATAGTCGGGGTCGTTACGGACGCGGTGATACCAAATATGTCTAACTTTTTTACTTTATTTTGGTTTTTTAATACTAAAGCAGTTTGTAAGGGGAAAAAGTGGGTTTTTCATTTTTTTTTCCACATTTTTTTTTTATTAACTTTATTAAACTTTTTTTTTTACTTTTTTACTAGTCCCACTAGGGGACTTTAATATGTGATTCTGCGATCGCTATTATAATACACTGCAATACTTCTGTATTGCAGTGTATTATGCCTGTCCGTTTAAAACGGACAGGCATCTGCTAGGTCATGCCTGCGGCACGATCTAGCAGGCATTCATTACAGGCAGACCTGGGGGCCTTTATTAGGCCCCTGGCTGCCATGGAAGACACTGACACTCGGCGATCGTATCGCCGGGTGTCGGTGGGATGAGAGGGAGCTCCCTCCCTCTCACCAAAACCACTCAGATGCGGTGCTCGCTATTGAGCACCGCATCTGAGGGGTTAAACGGGTGAGATCGATACTAATATCGATCTCACCCGGCAGAGCAGGGACGCTCCCAGCCCTCAGCTACCTCTGGCAGCTGAGAACAGGGAGATTTGACAGCTCCCTGCTCTGTTTACTTATTCCGATGCCGCGACGTAAAAAGCCTATGGCATCGGAATAAGGCCCGTTAGTGACCGACGTAAAAAGACTATGGGCCGGTCACTAACGGGTTAAGAACTCTAGGGAGTAACACATCTGGTCCCGGGGCCTAGTGTACATTTATTTTATTTTATTTAGCTTGGACAATATCTACATTCAGCCAATTCAGTAGATCAACTGATATATTAACAGCACTGGCACCAGCTACATCAGCTGCTCTTTCTTCTGTTGTATATACAGAGCTAAAGAACCCACTGCCTTCTCTTGATCCCCTGTGACCAACTCCCAATTACCACTATTTAGGGTTCCTGCATGTTCAGACTTTTTTGCATTTATATACTTGAAGAATTTTTTAGAATTTGTTTTACTATTCTTGGCCACCTGCCATTCATTTTGTATGTTTGCTAATCTTATTACCTTTTTACAGATTTTATTAAGCTTTTTATATTTTACAAAGGCTACAGCTGTACCCTCAGATTTGTATTTTTCAAATGCCCTTTTTTTGTCATGCATTGCCCCTTTCACAGAAGGTGTAAGCCATGTGGGGTTTAATTTTTGTCGTTTATACTTGTTACCTATTGTAATAAATTTTGCACTATAATTACCGAAAAAGTACATTTTAAAATCTCCCATTTATCATTTGTCCCATTATTTAACATTAGTTCTTCCCAGTCTATATCCTGAATTGCAGCCTTCATCCTGGGGAAATTGGCTTTCTTAAAATTAAGTGTTTTGCCCTCCCAACCCGTGTTTGTTTTTTACAGTATAGGTAAAATGTAACTATATTGTGATCACTGTTACCGAGGTTTTCACGAACATTGACATTCCCAACAAGCTCTGCATTATTAGAAATGACCATATCCAACAGAGCTTCACCTCTAGTCGAGTCAAGTCTGTGGCTGAATTTCCCGAAAGAGACATGTGCCAAGGTTAGCACGGAGGTGGAATTGGGTCCTTTTGTGTCATTGCCCTTCATAAATTTGCGGGTGTCTTCTTTGGGTGTGGTATGATAAAAGCAACCTGAGAAATTCAGGCTCATTCAGCATCTTTCCAGCCCAGAGGGGTTGACAGTCAAAGACAGAGTTGCAATTGATAAGGTGACCATGACGTATGTTTCTTTTGTAAAGCATTTGTACTTGTGCATCGGGCCGGCTAATGTGTTTTACTGGCAAATACGAACATCATATCCGCCCGTGGTTAGGCTTTTACCAGTTTATTCATGCAAAGGTTTTTTATATGACATGTGTCTACCTATATTTGAGGTTTTCAGTACCTTTTTGGGGTAGGTAGTGCGAGTGGAGATCGGTTCCGGTTCTCTCCTACATTAGCTCGATTAATTATTTTTTGTAGGTCTACCAAAGTCACCTCTCTGTATCTACCTTTTGAGGTTTACAGTGGTCACCAGTTGCAGATCTGACATGGTTGACAATTAGCCTATCGAGTTATTTACTGATGCTTCTGGTTCCAAAGATTTTGATGTCATTTTTATTTCATCCTACTGTGCAGATACTTGGATTCGGTTGAAAAGGGCTGGTGTAAGAATCTGACCCTCCTTGAATTATTCCCTATTGTGGTTGCTGTAAAGCTCTGGGGCTCCCGTGTAGAAAACATGGAGGTAATTTTTTTGGGACTGAAAACGTATCCGTACATCACAACGTTAATCGATTGTCTTCTTCCTCCTTGCCAGTCTTAGTATTGCTCCGTAGCTTGGTACTTCACTGCCTGCAATGTAACATCTAGTTTTGTGCTCGTCAGGTGTGGAGAATATGGTCGCTGATGCACTTTTTTATTTTCAATGGCAGGTTTTTTGCACTTTACATCCTCAAACAGACCTAATTGTGGACCCTGCTGAATAGAACCTGCTCCTTGTGAGATTGTCTCTGGCTTCGATCTGGTCCTCACATGGAAAGGCTTTGGATGAGTGGTTGAGGGAGGTGGGTTCTCTACCATTGGATGAATGTGATGTTGTTCGTTTGCAGGTTATATTGTCTTTCCTGCAGGCTCTTCGTTCCCCAGAAGTGTCAGGTACCTTAGCACAGCGTAAGTTTTGCAGTGTCCCCTTCTTTTTTTGCGTCTTTGGATTGTCTAACATTACCAAGCATTTTTTTGTATACGACAGTTTGTCAAAGGTTGATATAAGGAATCGGTTACTCGACAACCAGTTTCCTTTTGCCTTTTAGAGCGGTCTCGTCAGCTCATTATTCGACTTTTGAAGTTTCTTTATTTCAGGTAACTTTTTTGTTGTCCTTTTTTCGGCTCTTCGCATTTCCGAGTTGGTGCCCCGTAACACTTAATGCGGGGGTTTACTCCAAGATGATGTAATATTGTCCCCAGCGGTAACCTGTTTACTCGTACGATGGTCAAAAATTGATGTTTTTGGACATGGTAGCTGTGTGGTGTTAAAGTCAGCAGGTTGCTCAACTTGTCCAGTTGAAGCGGTTCAGCCTTTTGTGCAGTTACGCCCTGTTGGCGTTTATTTTTTGGGCCATGAGAACGGTTCCCCACTCAAACATTTTCAGTTAGAGTTGATTTTCCGTTGTTCCTCCATTCACTTGGGGTATGTCTGTCGGAGTTTGGACACACTCTTTTTGCATTGGGACTGTACTACTGCAAACAAATTAGGTCTTACAAACGAACAGTTAAAATGGTAATGCTATTGGTGCTCTACCTGCTTGGCACGTTATATCAGTCCTGACTTGTAGATTGTTTGTTTGCTCTTAGTGTCTGCTTGGCCATTCCTATATGTTTTGGGCTGAGAGGAATGCTTCGACATGCCATGGAGGCATCAACCTCGAGTTTGCCGAAGCAGACATTGTTATGGAATTGCAAGTTGAGCGATTGCCCAAAGGCTACTGGAGACTTCCAGGAGAGAGCGTGCAAATAAAACTGCAACCTCAAATCCGTCACAACTCTGATCGACAGAGTCTAAGGCTACTGGTTTACGCCAGAGCCAACCACAAGGTGGGATGGTCTTTGCTGCATAGAACCCAGGTTGTCTTAGCAGAGTTCAGTATTGGATTATTAGGATTAGAGGTGCAATGCAGGTAGACCAGAACAGGATAAGCAGACAGCAAGAGGGTAATAAGAAAGTCCAAAACAGAGCAAGGGGAAATCAGGTACAGCAGAGGTCAGAACCAGGCGCGAGCAGATAATCAAAATCGGTAAACAAGGGGTTAACAATAGACAAGTCGAGGTCAGTTTCCAAAAAGTCCGGAAGTCAGAAGTACAGGGAGTGTCAGAACTTGATCAGAACACCAGAAGACTAGGAAAATTACAAGCATAGACCAGGTGGAGGATGCAGCTATAAATACAACCCCACACCTAATTGGCAGAAAGACAGAGAAAAGAGATAGGCTCAAAGTAAAACAGAACCGCCCAGAAGCTAGAACAGTAGTCATGGTGATCTTAAGGGAACAAGCATTATCCTAACAGACATCTATTGGAGATATATTAGGGGCCTGTGGTGGTTGCAGGTTTTGCCCGTTGTGGTGGATGTCAGTAGGCAGCCTCTTGCGCCATATTTGGTCAGAGGAATTAATTGCCTTGATGAAGTCCAATTTTGACACATTTCTGGGGTTTTCCCATAACTCCATATTGGCACAGTCAGAAATTTATCATAGAGTGGTTTGACATGGGGCCAGAGACAGTGCTGCAGTTGAACATGTGATGTGCTTATTAAATACAAGGGTCTCCCATTTTGTGAGGGCACAGGGTGGCATGGTAGTTTGGCATAGGCAGCTGGAAGGGGATAACCAATGTCTTTTACTCCCAGATGGAGTTCATTTGATGGATATAAGCCTTGATATTTTCCTCTCTGGCTTGCAGGACAGAATTAAGAGGGCCCTTTTTCTTTTAGGGGGTGGGACAAGCATGGCATAGGCTTATGCATAGCTTCTCTTAGTGAAATATTGCCCCTGGAGGGGGTTTCACTCTGGTGCTAGGGCCACATGCCTGTCATTATTGATAGTTGGCATATGTCTTTTACTTTTAGTGGTTTGTGGTTTAATCATTTCATGCAACACGACGTAATAGCACATCTTGGTGCAGGGGGTGAAGTATGGAGCGGGCTCAGCTGTCACCCGGGACACGCTGTTCCTGGCCGTTTAACCCCTTAGATGCCGCGATCAAGTGCGACCGCGGTATCTATGCCATTAGAAAAAGGGATGCGGTCCGTTCCGACAACCCATCGGCCACCCATGAATCAATCACGAGGTACCGATGTTTGTCAAGGCAGTGCAGGGGCCTAATGAAGACCCCCAGGTCTGCCTTCTCTCTGCCTCTGTAAACAGAAGCCTGTAAAAATTACAATATACTGCAATACATTAGTATTGCAGTGTATTATACCAGCTGGTTCAATTCCTCTAGCGAAGGGGTATCAAACACGTGGCCCCTGAGGCTGTCATCTGCGGCCCGCGGGGGAACCGTAGCTCTCTCGGGAGAGGAGAGAGCAGGCATAAGGAGCGCACCGGCGCTCCTTCATGTCTTCACGAAAGAGCGCAGTCCTTTTCCTGTGCTGGATCGTTGGTGGTAGGTGAGCAATGGCCACACATCCCCCTGTAGATAGTGCAAACCCCTGTAGATAGTGACCCACACACCCCACCTTGTTGACAGCGCTACACCCCCTCCCTGTAGATAGCTCCACTGGGGCTCCTTCTAGAAGTGGATTCCCCAGCCAGAGAGTTGCGTTCACTTTCCCCGGGGATTATTTTACTGGAGGAGCCCCTGAAGTCACTGTCCATATATATATGTCATATATATTTCGTTCCTAGAGGGAGCCCCAATGGAGCAATCTATAGGGGGTCTGGCACTATTTATAGAGGGTGTGTGTGTGGCAATATCTACAAAGCGGTGTGTGGCACTATCTACAAGGGGGCGTGCGTGGCATTATCTACAGAGAGCACTGTCGTATTATCTACAGAGGGCACTATGGCATTATCAAGAGTGGGCACTGCGGCACTATCTAGGGGTGTGGCACAATCTAGGGGGGGTGGCACTATCTACAGAGGGCACCATGGCACTATCTACAGAGGGCACTGAGGCACTATCTACAAACGGCAATGTAGCACTATCTACAGAGGGCACTGTGGCATCTACAGAGGGCATTGTGGCGTTATCTACAAAGTTCACTGTGGCATTATCTACAGAGGGCACTGTGGCATTATTTAGGTGTGGTGTGGCATTATCTATCTAAAAAGGTGCTGCCTAAGCTTGACATTTTTGTGTCTGCCAAATGCTGCACGCTTAGACGTGAGACTGCATTTAGCTGAAACTGGATTGTTAAAATAAGCAAATTTCCGTAAGTTTAAACCTAGCGGTTTTATTAGAGCAATGTAGTATTTTTATAGTAGTTCAAATAGGTAATTGATTAACAATAATTTTGTATTGTACCAAATTTGAAGTAATGCGGCCCGTCAACTTCACATTTTTCTATCTATCTATTTTTTTTGCGTTTTTTTAAGGCGTTGAAGCTAATGCAAAAAAAAATGTATGGACAAGGTCGTCTGGGGCTTCTCCTGGAGCCAAATCACCGGCTACCGCGCCGGCAACACTATGGACGGGGATTCTGCTTCAGGAATTGCCCCTGCTTTCACTGACCATATATGGACAGAGACTTAAATTGCACCGTCCAGGAGCTATGTACAGGAAGGGGGTTGGGGGATGCAATCTACGGTGGTGGGGGGGCGCTATCTACAAGGGGGCTGCAAAAAATCTCCTTCTCCTCACATGCACTTCGTGCTGTGAGGAGGAGTAGGAGAGAAAGCACAGACGTGGCAGCAGTTCAGAGGTGTGTTACGGCACCCCTTGAGGGTTCTCACGACACCCCGGTTGGGAAACACTGGCCTAGTATATAGCAGAGCAGGGAGATACCTCCCTGCTTTGCTATAGTGTTCAATAGTATCTGCGTTCTAAGGACGCAGATACTATTGAATGTAACGGCACCGCCGGCCTTGGGGGGTCCTCAGGGGGCACCCTCATGCCCGGTGTCGCCGCTAGATGCTGCTATGGTTGCTATAATGGTAGCGATGTCACTGAGAGAAGAAGCGCCCGGGTGGAAAGGCAGCTGCTGAGTTGCCGGGCCTCGACGCTTCTGAAACACAAGCAGAGGAAGGGAGCCAGCACAGCGCCCCCTTCCACCTGCTGTAGTGATGCGCCCTGTGCAATGGAACAAGTCACACACCCCTAAGGCTGGCCCTGGATATCACGCTGCAACAAGTTCTCAGAATCAAGATAAACTTGGCTACATCTGTAGTACTTTAAATAGTGCTATTAAAACTACAACTCCCCTTGCAAAAAATAAACCCTTACACCACTCCATTGATGAAAAAATAAAACAGTTATGGCTCTTGGAAGGTGGGGAGTGAAAAACTATAATGAAAAATCGAAAATTGGCTTTGTCCCGAAAGGGTCAAATTGCTAAAGTTTATATTTACATACATTAAGTATTAACTTACAGTTTTAAACAGGTATTTATAAATATAAATAATTACTTCATAAAGCTGTGGCTTGCATATATTTACATGGTAAAACAGGTACTTTCAACTTTTTGTATCATTATGCGGGCAATCTTGAGGGCCCTTTAGTGAATAACCCATGACTGTATGTAATTTAATAAGGTGGACGTGCCTTTGCGGTTGTTAGGGTTAAATATGTGGGCACTAATTTTCCTGGGCTAGATTAGGATTGGCTAAGTGGTGGGATATATAAATCCAAGTTAGGAGATGGGATTGACTTCAGCAAAATTTTGGTGTTGTGTTGATATGGTATATCGAAATTGTCACAGCTGGCAGGGTATTACACGTGGAGGGGTCTTCACTCTGGTGCTAGGGCCACATGCCTGTCATTATTGATGGCTGGTATATGGTGTTTTACTTACGGTAGTTTAAATTGTTTGTGTATTATGATTAACCACTTAACGACTAGCAACGGATATAGCCATCACAAGTAGGTGCTAGTTCCCGCGACGGATATATATCCGTCACTCGTATCTCATGGGTACTGCCACTGTACCGACGAGATCAGCGGCAGAAGCATTATTGTTATACACAGTTTGGCTCCTGCCACAATTGCCGGATTTGGAGAGTACTCAGATTGCGGCAGTTTAACCATGACCGCGGCATCTAAGATGTTTGACGGAGGGAGGGAGCTCTGTCACCCCATCGGCACACCCGCGACGTGATGGAGGAGTGCCGATGGGTTTCCATGGCAGCTGGGGGCCTAACAAAGGCCCCTAGGTCCGCCTTCAGTATGACCTAATATACTGCCTGTCAGTTTTAGGATATATTCACACGCAAACTCAAAAACCTCTGAAAATACGGAGCTGTTTTCAAGGGAAAACAGCTCCTGATTTTCAGATGTTTTTTAAGCCACTCGCAATTTTTGCAGTGTTTTTCACAGCGGTTTTTACAGCCATTTTCTATAGAGTCAATGAAAAACGGCTCCAAAAACGTCCCAAGAAGTAACCTGCACTTCCTTTTCGTGGCCGTTTTTTCCCGTCGGAACAGAACGCCGTTTTTCCCATTGAAATCAATGGGCAGATGTTTGGAGACGTTCTGCTTCCGATTGTTTTTCGGGCGTTTACGGCCCGAAAAACGGCCGCAAATAGTCCGTGTGAACATACTCTTACATTGACAAGACAATAATGCTTTGGTATACTAAGTATACCAAAGCATTATATCTGTGATAAGAAGATCGCAAAGTGGACTCCCCTAAGGGGACTAAGAAAAAAAATTCAAACCAGTAAAATAAAGTTTATAGGGAAAAAAAATATAAAGACTACAGAAAAATAAAATAAAACCACTTTTTTCCATAAGTGGTTTTATTTAGTAAAAGTGTAAAAAAAAAAAAAAAGAAAACCAACACATATATGGTATCGCCGCGACCGTAACTTTTCGAAAAATTAAGTTAACACTTTAATCTTCCGGGTGAATGGCGTCCAAAAAAAACGCAAAACAATACGGGAAAATTCATTTTCTTTTCTACTCACACCCAAAATAATTAAATTAAAAGTTAATCAATAAGTCCCATGTACCCAAAAATAGTACTAATGGAAACTATGCCTCGTACCGCAAAAAACAAGCCTATAAATGGCTTAATTGACCAAAAATAAAAGTTACGGCTCTTGGAATGTTGCGACGCCAAAGCAAGCTATTTTTTTTAAAGGGGTTTTTATTGTGCAAACATAGGAAAACATATAAAATCTTAACATATTTATTATCCCCATAATCGTGCCATAGACCCATAGAATAAGGGTAACATGTTACTTACACAGCATAGTGAACGGCGAAAATACGAAAAACAATGCTGGAATAACTGTTTATTTCCAATTCCCTACTAAATTAACCCATTAGTGACCGGCCCATAGTGTTTCTACGTCGGTCACTATCGGACCTTATTCCGATGCCATAGACTTTTTTACGTCGCGGCATCGGAATAAGTAAACAGAGCAGGGAGCTGTCAAATCTCCCTGTTCTCAGCTGCCAGAGGTAGCTGAGGGCTGGGAGCGTTCCTGCTCTGCCGGGTGAGATCGATATTAGTATCGATCTCACCCGTTTAACCCCTCAGATGCGGTGCTGAATAGCGTGCACCGCATCTGAGTGGTTTTGGAGAGAGGGAGGGAACTCCCTCTCATCCAACTGACACCCGGCGATAAGATCGCCGAGTGTCTGTTTCTCCGATGGCAGCCTGAGGGCCTAATAAGGGCCCCCAGGTCTGCCTATGGTGAATGCCTGCTAGGTCATGCAGAAGTATTGCAGTGTATTATAAATGCGATCGGATTATCGCATAGTGAAGTCCCCTAGTGGGACTCGTAAAAAAGTTTAAAAAAAAGTTTCAGAAAAAGTGAAAAAAAAGAAAGTGAAAAAAAAATTAAAAACCCACTTTTTCCCCCTTACAAACTGCTTAATTATTAACAAAATAAAGTAAAAAAGTTACACATATTTGGTATTGCCGCGTCCGTAACGACCTCAACTATAAACTTATTACATCATTTAACCGGCACGGTGAACGTCGTAAAAAATTTACTAAAAAGACATGCAAAAATTGCTGTTTTCTTTGAATTCAGCCTTAAAAAAAATGTGATAAAAAGTGATCAAAAAGTCGTATCTACTCCGAAATGGTACCGATAAAAACTAGAAGTCGTCCCGCAAAAAAAAAGCCCTCCTACAATTGCATCGGCAAAAAAATAAAAACGTTACGGCTCTTCAAATATGGAGACATAAAAACAAATAATTTTGAAAAAAAGTGTTTTCACTGTGTAAAAGTAGTAAAACATACAAAAACTATACAAATTTGGTATCATTGCAATCGCAACAACCCGCTGAATAAAGTTATTGTGTTATTTATACCACACGTTAAACAGCGTAAATTTAGGACGCAAAAAAGTGTGACGAAATTGCTGTTTTTTTTCTATTCCCCCCCAAATAAAAGTTAATAAAAGTTAATCAATAAATTCTATGTACCCCAAAATGGTGCTATTAAAAATTACACGTTTTAACCCCTTCCCGTCACAGCCATTTTTTTTTTTTCATTTAATTTTTTTTCCTCCCCACCTTCCAAAAGCCATAACTTTTTTATTTTTCCATCGATAAAGCCATATTGGGCTTTTCCTTTGCAGGACAAGTTGTAGTTTTTCGCAGCACCGTTTATTGTAACTTAGAAAAAATATCTTTGTGGGATGGAATAGGAAAAAATTTGTGATTCCTCAATATTTTGAGGGGTTTCGTTTTTACGGCTTTCACCGAATGGGAAAAATGACATGTTAACTTTATTCTACCAGTCAACATGATTATGGCGAAACCAAACTTATATCGTTTTATGTTTTACTACTTTTACAAGGAAGAAACTAATTGTTGAAAATTTAATTTGTGTTTTGTCGCCATATTCTGAGAGCCATAACTTTTTTCATTTTTCCGTCAATTGAGCGGTATGAGGGCTTATTGTTTGCAAGGCGAGCTGTAGTTTCTATTGTTTGGGCTACATGATACTTTTTGATCACATTTAATTAAATTTTTTGTGGGATATGAAGTCAACCACAAAACAGCCATTCTGGTGCTTACATTATTTTTATTTTGTACGACGTTCACCGTGTGGGTTAAATAATGTTATACTACAATAGATATGACTTATACGGACGCGGCGATACTGATTTTGTTTATTTTTTTACATCACTTTAGAGGAAAAATGGCAAAAGTTTTTTTTTAACTTTTAATTATTTTTTTTTACACTACTAAGAACTTTATTAAACTTTTTTTTGCACAGTTTATTAGACCCCCTGGGTACTTGAACCAGCAATCGTTAGATCGATTCTACAGTACACTTCAATACTAATGTATTTCAGTATATTGTAATTGTCAACCACAGATAAGAAAAAAAAGATGATTTAGCAGATAACTAATACAGATTAAGTTCTCACATATAAAAGTCAGAAATCCTGTAGCTGCTGGAGGTTGTAAATCACTTTCTACGATGAGGACAGGAGCTTCTGCTGGAGCCTGTACAGTACACAGTGTACACAGTGTACCCGGAATATAACATGGAGCCGTCCTCACCTGGTATCCAAAGGAGCAACTCATACTGGCGCAGGTAAAGAACAGTACAGATGCTTACATTAAAGCAAAGAGTGCGTTTTCCTGAAATATCGCATCGGGTGTTGTGAGACGCCGACCACATCCTCCACCTGAAGTCCTGGAGACCGAAGAAATCTAACCGGATCCTCTAAATGGACTATGGCACAATGGGTGATATCCCTTTTTGATATACATTTTTGATCAAGAGTATGTTCTTTTGAAACTACATTTTTCTATGAATGAAATATATTTTGATAAAAAGAAAAAATGACTGAGAAATATTTTTCCATGCTTTCCTCTTTATTTCCTGAGCCATTGCAACTTAAAACCACATTCAACATACTATGCCGTGAAATGTCTGGATCTCGGGCGCGTGTGATTGAAAGATCCAGCCAATCACGATGGTCATTTTACTGGTAAGAAACCTGTTGTAATGTAGTTCACGGCCTGATTGGCTGTCTAGTAGCGCCTCTCTACAGTACAGTACTGAAGGTCCTGTACTGCTCTTTGTACAGTATAAAGAGGAAAGCATGGAAAAATATTTAACTTTATTTTGTGGGGTGAGAACGTTGATTTTTTTTGTTTGTGTGGAGAAAGCTGTAGTTTTTATTGGTACCGTTTTGGAGTACTTATGACTTTTTGATCACTTTTAATTCAATTTTTTTGGGATGGTGGGTAGTCAAAAAACAATCAATGGCAATTAATTCTGGAATTCAGATTTTTTTTTCTCATGGCATTTATCCAGTGGGTTAAATAAGATGATATTTTTATAGTTTAGACCAGGGGTCTCAAACTCAGCCGGGTAAGTGGGCCGCATATAGAAAAAATGGGAAGTTGAAGGGCCGCATTAATTTCAAATTTGATACTATACAAAATTATTGTTAATCAATTAGTTATTTGAACTACTATAACACTATATTACTATAATAATAATACTATATTAATTTGAGATATTTCTCCACGTGCTTATTTCAACAATGCAGCTTTCCAGTTTAAGTGTCGCTAAATGCAGTCCGGCGGCTCAGTTAGCACACATGTCAAGATTGGGCAGCCCCTTTTTGGATAGTGCCACAGTGCCCTCTGTGGATGCTGCCACAGTGCCCTCTGTGGATGCTGCCGCAGTGCCCTTTGTGGATGCTGCCACAGTGCCCTCTGTAGATGCTGGTACAGTGCCCTCTGTAGATGCTGCCACAGTGCCCTCTGTAGATGCTGCCACAGTGCCCTCTGTAGATGCTGCCACAGAGTCCTCTGTAGACGCTGCCACAGTGCCCTCTGTAGATGCTGCCACAGAGTCCTCTGTAGATGCTGCCACAGAGTCCTCTGTAGATGCTGCCACAGTGACCTCTGTAGATAATGCAACACACCCCTAGATAAGGCCACAGTGCCCTCTGTAGATAAGGCCACAGTGCCCTCTGTAGATAAGGCCACAGTGCCCTCTGTAGATAAGGCCACAGTGCCCTCTGTAGATAAGGCCACAGTGCCCTCTGTAGATAAGGCCACAGTGCCCTCTGTAGATAATGCAACACACCCCTAGAAAATGCGCCCGAGATCCAGACATTTCACGGCATAGTATGTTGAATGTGGTTTTAAGTTGCAATGGCTCAGGAAATAAAGAGGAAAGCATGGAAAAATATTTCTCAGTCATTTTTTCTTTTTATCAAAATATATTTCATTCATAGAAAAATGTAGTTTCAAAAGAACATACTCTTGATCAAAAATGTATATCAAAAAGATCCAGACATTTCACGGCATAGTATGTTGAATGTGGTTTTAAGTTGCAATGGCTCAGGAAAGTCCATTGAATGTTGAAAATATTGTAACCTGAGTCCACAGTAACTTGAGGGACCACTGTACTTTGAGGTTTGATCATTACACTGGCAGTCTTGGATAACCCTAGTGGAGGCAATACGTTCGTCCCATGAGATTACCAAGGATATCAAGTTAGATCTCCTTAGATTGTGGTCTGCTTTCCCTGATGTGATAGTGGTGTGGTGGGATATGGTGTTGCGCAAGGTGTGTAGAGACGCACGGTTGTTGAGAGGTCGAATGGCACGCATGTCAAGAGAAATAATATGTTTGATTCTTTGTGAGGAGCAATATAAGCATTTTGGTGCATCATAGAGATCTGGAAGGCGGTTTGGATGAATTTTTATGAGGTGATGGTGTGCACTTGAACGCCATTGGTATTGATATGTGGTGTCTTCCTTTGCAGGATGGTACAAAAACAGTGATTTGTGTGTGGAGGAATAAATGTGTGTATTGTATCACACATGTTAATCTGTGGCAGGTAAAGGTTCTTCAGAGTCAAATATTTGCAGTTAATATACAAGTTTAATTTTGCAGGTGCAGAGTATTTGAATACAAGCTCTTTATGGTACAGCTGGAGTTGGATTCCCAGTGGTGGTTCATTGCCCCTGGAGAGGAATAAATGGATTTGGTGCAAGATGTCTGTTCGCATGGTGTTTGTGATTAAGGGTAAAAGGTAAAATTATTGTGGAATGATGGGTGCAGATTTTATTAATACATCCAAGGACTCTTCCTGTACGGAGATGATTATTCATATTAAATTGTTATGTGCCATTGTTAAGGTAATGTTGTTTATTTTGATTCATTGTTTTATTTAAGAATGTGTATAATGCTTAATAAAAGTGTCTGCTGTAGTCTTTAATAACCAGATTAAGGTGTCAGTGTCTTTTCTAGGGAGAAGTGGGGTTTAAACACTATAAGGAGAGTAAGGGTTTATTACAAGAAGGTTGAGTAAGTCTGAGGCTAGACCTAAGGCCCTTTACACGGCCATTGATCAGGCAAATGAGTGTTCATATGAACGGTTGTACCTGATCATTGCCCTGTAAACAGGGCAACAATCAGCCGATGATCTGAGACTGCTTCATACTCATCGGGTATCAGCTGTATGTCACTGCAACGGCTGGGATCGGACAGATGTCATGGTCAATAGCAACCGTAGCATTTAAGCTGTTAGAAAGAGAAGGGTAGTTCCCTCCGTCAGCCCATCGCCTCTCCTCCCCCTACGATGCAATTGCAGGGTGCCGATGGTTGTCGTGGTAACCTAGAGGGTCTAATGAAGGCCCCCAGGTGTGCTATCTTCGGCTCCTATTAAGTCCCTGGCAACATGTGACATAACTACAATAGGTATTGCAGTATATTGTACCAGCGATCAAATGATTGCTTGTTCAAGTCCCATAGGGGGGACTAAAAGAGAAAACAGTTGAATAACATTTTTAATGTACAAAAAACGAAAAAAATATAACAAATTCAAAGCCCCCCCTTTCCCATTAAATTTAAAAAAAATAAAAAAAGGAAACAGTTAATATCACCACGTCTGTAACAGTCTAAACCAGGGGTCTCAAGCACGCGGGCCGCGGGCCGCATGCGGCCCCTGGGGCTGTCATCTGCGGCCCGCGGGACAAAGAGACGCTAGTATCGGCTCTGCTCTGAGACTCTGGAATTCCCTGACATCGCTGTCCACATATGAACAGCGATGTCTGAGGCGTCCCCAGAGCCGGAGTCCCGGGCAGAGCGCTAGTACAGGCTCTGCTCCAGGACTCTGTGGAATTCCCTGATATCGCTGTCAACATATGGACAGTGTGTCAGGGTCTTCCCCCAGAGCGGAGTCCCGTGCAGAGCGCTAGTATTGGCTCTGCTCCGGGACTCTGTGGAATTCCCTGACATCGTTGCCCATATATGGACAGTGTGTCAGGGTCTTCCCCAGAGCGGAGTCCCGGGCAGAGCGCTAGTATCGGCTCTGCTCCGGGACGCTGCGGAATTCCCTGACATCGCTGCCCATATATGGACAGTGTGTCAGGGTCTTCCCCAGAGCGGAGTCCCGGGCAGAGCGCTAGTATCGGCTCTGCTCCGGGACTCTGTGGAATTCCCTGACATCGCTGCCCATATATGGACAGTGTGTCAGGGTCTTCCCCAGAGCGGAGTCCCGGGCAGAGCGCTAGTATCGACTCTGCTCCGGAACTCTGTGGAATTCCCTGACATCGCTGCCCATATATGGACAGTGTGTCAGGGTCTTCCCCAGAGCAGAGTCCCGGGCAGAGCGCTAGTACAGGCTCTGCTCCGGGACTCGGTGGAATTCCCTGACATCGCTGTCCATGTTTGGACACACTATGTCTGGGGCTTCCTCAGAGCCGGAGTCCCGGGCAGAGCGCTAGTACAGGCTCTGCTCCGGGACTCTGTGGAATTCCCTGACATCGCTGTCCTCATATGAACAGCGATTTCTGGGGCTTCCCCAGAGCCGGAGTCCCGGGCAGAGCCCTAGTACAGGCTCTGCTCCGGGACTCTGTGGAATTCCCTGACATCGCTGTCAACATATGGACAGTGTGTCAGGGTCTTCCCCAGAGCGGAGTCCCGGGCAGAGCGCTATTATCGGCTCTGCTCCGGGACTCTGGGGAAGCCTCTGACATCGCTGTCCATACATCGACAGTGATGTCAGGGGCTTCCCCAGAGCAGGAGTCCCAGTGATGTCAGGAGCACAGCTGGAGTACCAGGAAGAGCCTACTGTTGCTCTGCCCGGGACTCCAGCTCTGGGGTTGCCCCTGACATCTCTGTCCATATATGGACAGTGATGTCAGGAGCAGAGCTGGAATCCCAGGCAGAGTGCCAGAAGCGGCTCTGCTCCGGGACTCCAGCTCTGGGCAAGCCCCTGACATCACTGTGGTAGCATCTGCAGAGGGCACTTTGGCAGCATCTGCGAAGGGCACTGTGGCAGCATCTGCGGAGGGCACTGTGGCAGCATCTGCGAGGGGCACTGTGGCAGCATCTGCGGAGGGCACTGTGGCAGCATCTACAGAGGGCACTAAGACAGCATCTACAGAGAGCACTGTGGCAGCATCAACAGAGGGCACTGTGGCAGCATCAACAGAGGGCACTGTGTCAGCATCTACAGAGGGCACTGTGGCAGCATCTACAGAGGACACTGTGGCAGCATCTACAGAGGACACTGTGGCAGTATGTATAGGACACTGTGGCAGTATCTAGAGGTGTGTTGCATTATCTACAGAGGGCACTGTGGAATTATCTACAGAGGGCACTGTGGCAGCATCTACAGAGGGCACTGTGGCAGCATCTACAGAGGGCACTGTGGCAGCATCTACAGAGGGCACTGTGGCAGCATCTACAGAGGGCACTGTGGCAGCATCTACAGAGGGCACTGTGGCAGCATCTACAGAGGGCACTGTGGCATTATCTACAAGTGAGTGTGTGGCAGTATCTGCAGAGGACACTGTGGCATTTTCTAGGGGTGTGTTGCATTATCTACAGAGGGCACTGTGGCCTTATCTACAGAGGGCACTGTGGCCTTATCTACAGAGGGCACTGTGGCCTTATCTACAGAGGGCACTGTGGCCTTATCTACAGAGGGCACTGTGGCCTTATCTACAGAGGGCACTGTGGCCTTATCTAGGGGTGTGTTGCATTATCTACAGAGGACACTGTGGCAGCATCTACAGAGGACTCTGTGGCAGCATCTACAGAGGACTCTGTGGCAGCATCTACAGAGGGCACTGTGGCAGCGTCTACAGAGGACTCTGTGGCAGCATCTACAGAGGGCACTGTGGCAGCATCTACAGAGGGCACTGTGGCAGCATCTACAGAGGGCACTGTACCAGCATCTACAGAGGGCACTGTACCAGCATCTACAGAGGGCACTGTGGCAGCATCCACAAAGGGCACTGCGGCAGCATCCACAGAGGGCACTGTGGCAGCATCCACAGAGGGCACTGTGGCACTATCCAAAAAGGGGCTGCCCAATCTTGACATGTGTGCTAACTGAGCCGCCGGACTGCATTTAGCGACACTTAAACTGGAAAGCTGCATTGTTGAAATAAGCACGTGGAGAAATATCTCAAATTAATATAGTATTATTATTATTATTATAGTAATATAGTGTTATAGTAGTTCAAATAACTAATTGATTAACAATAATTTTGTATAGTATCAAATTTGAAATTAATGCGGCCCTTCAACTTCCCATTTTTTCTATATGCGGCCCACTTACCCGGCTGAGTTTGAGACCCCTGGTCTAAACTATAAAAATATCATCTTATTTAACCCACTGGATAAATGCCATGAGAAAAAAAAATCTGAATTCCAGAATTAATTGCCATTGATTGTTTTTT
This sequence comes from Rhinoderma darwinii, assembly GCF_050947455.1. Taxonomy (NCBI): domain Eukaryota; kingdom Metazoa; phylum Chordata; class Amphibia; order Anura; family Rhinodermatidae; genus Rhinoderma; species Rhinoderma darwinii. The sequence continues at coordinate 63,675,314 of NC_134696.1, read as the reverse complement.
GACTACCCACCATGCCAAAAAAATTGAATTAAAAGTGATCAAAAAGTCATAAGTACTCCAAAACGGTACCAAGAGTCTTAGAATTTGGACACAAATTTTATTTTTTTTAACAAATCGTTTTTTTTGTAAAAGTAGTACATCATTAAAAAAAACTATATAAATTTGGTATTGCCATAATTGTATTGACCTGCAAAATCAAGTTAAAATATTGTTTTTACCAAATGGTAAACATCGTCACAACTAAACTCAAAAAACAATTGAGAAATCACAGTCTAATTCCAATTTCTTCCCACAAATTTTTAGTTTTCCAGTTTTTTAAATGGTGACATTAAAAACTACAAGTCGTCCTGCAAAAATAAGATGAGATAAAATGACTGCAGTGCTACGGGGTTTACATAATGCATCATTTAGGTTTTTTTGTTTTGTTGTTCATTTTTTCGGCATTCTTAATTTATTGACAACTATTATGCTGTTGAGAATGGACCTCATAGCAAGAGAATGTATTGAGTAAGTATCGTTTTTCAAAAATCTGTTTAGGCTCATGTTATTCTGTTCAATAGAACAACTAGTTCAGTTCCACTGATATGAAAATATTTAATAATTAAATAAAATAAACAATATACTTGTGTTCTTTGCAGTCCTAAAATATTGATATGGAAACAGGAATTATAAATAAGAATCACTGATAACAAAAAAAACTGTGGATAACGTATGCTAAAAAGGTGCTGGTTCAAACTAGTTGAATGATGTTAATAACAAGTAGAAGTTTGAGGAGGGTGTAGACTAAATTTAGAAACACATTCGGGAAAGTGCTTTATAAATGACACACATGCAGATTCACCTCTAGCTCTATTTTGTTCAACCTGTTGTGAATAAACAGTGGCAGTTACTACAGCTTCACAGTAAGGTTTCAGTCTGTCTAAAATAAACGTAAGAAAAGGAAGAAAGCGAAAAGAGATTGACAGTCGTCATTCGTTACTGTTACTTTGTGGTCTAGGAGAAATTCTCTTCACCACTTCTTTAAGGTATGCAGTGTTAAGTATATATGTATATATGTTATATGTGTAGCTTTAATGTGTTTCATTTTAAAATACAAAACATCACAATTGTATATGTAAATAGCACTTTGCCTATATTTCTAAGTATCTTAACAGTCTGATTTCCCCATCTAAACTGTTTTTCTGCAGTCACTATGCAGAGGTTGCTGTCAAGTTTACTAATACAGAAGTTTACAACAAATTACTAATAAGAACTAAACAACCAAACAGGAAATTTCAGGGGGAAAAATACATAGTAGCCATGATTTAGTAGTTTTGTGCAGTTAAAGTCTACATTTCTAGCTTAAAGTCCATGTAACCTTTAAACTAATGTTTTGTTTTTTTAAATCAAACAATGTTTTAGGTAATTTAGAGCAACTTTTAAATTGACTTTAATTAAAAATTGTTTTACTTTTTAAGATACAGCTTCTATGTATCCTGTATACATAGTAGCTGTATCTTGCCGTCAAAGCCGATTCTGTCAGCTCAGTTCAACTATGTATACAGGATACATAGAAGCTGTATCTTAAAGTAAAAAAAAATTGAAAAGCTGCTTTAAATCTCCTAAAACATTGTTATATTAAAAAATAAGAATTTTGAGTTAAAAGGTGTACATAGGCTTTAAAGTTATAGTCTTAACAACGACATCAGATTTATTTTGATTCTTCCACAAAAGTTATGCATTTCCTAATTAGAAATCAAATTACCAAAATTCGTTATCTCAATTGTGTGACAGGCTATTAATGCATTCATTGGACATTCATTGGCATGCATTGGACATGTACACCGGCGGGGGCTGTGCATGCACTCGCCATCCTCTGCCATTATGGCTCACCTGTCCTGTATTCATGGCAGCTGGCAGTTTTTTGCTCATGGGCAGTAGCTCCCTCCCTATCCACTACTACAGATGCATATAGAAGTGAATGGACTGGCTCTGGGTATGCCCACAGTTGTGCCAGTCCATTTATTATGCCCAATAATAATCTTGGTGTGCCTATTAACACTATCAACAGCAAGTAAGCAGCAGGCAAATAATTATGATTCTATCATTCAATATGAATGAACAACAAAATGGGAGCATGTGCACAGTAGCATGTATTTCTGTAAAATCTAGTTTAGCCAATCTGCCTTAGGCTACATTCACACGAGCGTATCAGATTCACGTGCGTGAAAAATGTGCGTGAATGTGGTCCGTGTGTGTTGAGTTATGCATCAGTGTGCTTTGTGAGTGGCATGCATTATTCACGCACTCGCAAAGCACATATTTTTTTATTTATTATTTTCAATTTAATTGATGCGCAAATCACGCACTGCACACGGATGTGCATCCATTTGCGGCGCGTGGTTTTCACACACCCATTGACTTCAATGGGTGCGTAGGTGTGTGAAAACGCACCAATATAGGACATGCAGTGAGTTTCACGCAACAGACTCTTGCTGCGTAAAAACTCCTGCATGTGTGAACGCTCCCATTGAAATCAATGGGTCCACTGCGCTTGATTTCCATGCGCAGCACCCGGACGTTATTCACGTTCGTCTGAATGAGCCCTTAGAGTCATGTGAAAGCCTGCTGTAAGCCCACCCACCAACCAATCACGAATCACTTGGAAATGACAAAATAACAGGAGTGGACCAGAGTGCAACAGTGAGGAAATTGAGGCATTGTGACAGTGTCTGTTCAAACAGAGTTTTTTGGCGCTGATTTTGACACGGAAGCCGCTGAAATCGCCCCTCATTATTTTCAATGGGTTGCAGAGGCATTTTTTTTCCCGGGCGGCTTTTGGCTTTCCGCCTCTGACCGCCCATTGAAATCAAGCGATTTCCGCAGCGTCTATGCATTAGCTTCAATGGCTGCGTGTGGAAAAGCCGCAAAAAAAAATAAATTACAGGCGGTTTAAAATCTGCCTCAAAATTCCTGAAGGCATGCTGAGGCAGAATTTTCTGCCTGCAAAAACGTATTTTATATTATTATGCGGAGATGGCATACCTATATCTACCTTTTCTCAAAAATGGCCAGTGTTGGGAAAACCCCCTTCCGTTAGTTCCATTTTTATGATTTTGTGCCACATGTTATTGTTCTTAGCTTGGTGCCAATTGCCATTGATGAGCTTCGTGACAGATTTTGCGATGCTATGTCATTTCTGAAGTCATAATAGTTTCTACAGCTATTGTAGGGTGCATATGTGGACAATTAAAATGTGGAAAATGTTTAATACACAGGAAAAATGTGTCTCACCCAATAAATAAGGACAAATCTCATAATTATATATATATATATGTGTAGATGTGCTTGACCTCTGTAAAACTAGTATTCTGGTTTAGGTCACACGGCATTTGGAGGTGACATGATCGGCGCCATGTTTAGATGTTGTCAGAGGATTATTCAGGACACTGTCCACGCATGTGGTAGTTGTCAAAATGTTTATTGAGGGTTATTGAGGGGCATAATTTATAAAGCATTTCCAACTACAGCAACATCTCATCATGTGAAGCTGAGGGAGTTTCAGCTTTGTGAACCGCTCTCCATTGAGGGCCTCATAGTTACCAACATTTGAATCACAAATTGTGGGATATTTATAAGCCCCAACCGTTACACTAATGAATTCCCCCAATATGCCAGAAACACACTTTTTTTAAATAAAAATTGACACAAACCCTGTGTGGTATATATATATATATATATATATATATATATATATATATATATATATATATATATATATATATAGGTAACATTTTGGTTGCATGAAGCAATGACATGGGGGAGCTCACTGTTTAAAGAAATGTATCATTGGCTTTCTGACTGTTTCTCTCGTGTAGCCCTGAACCTGAGTGGGACCCTCAGTAAATGGGCAGCTGCAATGGCTGTAGCACTGGAAGATTCAAGGAAATATTATAAAAACATGATGTGCTTGCAGATAGGAAATCTCTAAAGCCATCTGTGAGTGTGACTACAGCTGCCTGCAAGTCTAGATGTTCTGCCATCCTTGTCCATCGCTGTTCTTGCAGCTCTGTCCTATTCAAGTGAATAGCAGCCTATGTCCAGGATTGGTAGTTTATCTGGAAACAAAAGTAGACCCTTTTTTAAGGATGCCATTCTGTAGTTTTTCTTTCTTGTAATTTTAGTAATCAGCTTAGCTGTATGAGGCCTTGCTTTTTTTGGGATATGTAATGTTTTTTGTAATAGTGACCAACAGCACTGAGCCGCTAGTTCAATTATTACTGTAGACAGTAATAGAAAGGATTCATCATTTGAACTGAATGATAAATGATCATTATAGAAATGTATGATAAATCGTTTTTGCTCGGTGTGCATGTGATTTCCTTCCAGTAACTTACACTACAACTGTCCTGAATTTTATCTATGTATTTTAATAAAATGGCTGCTGCTTCATGAAGGATTCTGCCCTTGTCTAGCCCAAGTGCTTTCACACGTATTTTTTTTCTGCGATTTTTGCAAAATCATGGCAGAAGCTAAAAGTTGACCGCGATGTGTGAATACACACTTAGAATACAGGATTTAGCAGCTTATTGGTTGATCATGTGGCCTCACATACTTTCATTGGCAAAACAGGGACTTTAACTCTGTATTATTGGGAAAGAGTTCTACTTTATATTTTAGGCAGAGTTTTCCCTGGGAGATTCCAACAGTAAACAGAGCTTATTTTACACACCATCTATATGGCAAAATGGAGCTGCGTGCTCAGATCCGGCCAGTAGTAGGGGTAAGTGAATTGATTGGCCTGTTTTGCAGGTTTTTTTAATTCACTGATTTGCTAATCATTAGTATACAATAGGAGAATTGATTCAAATATTTTTCTCATTATATACAGCCAGATACACGTCAGACAGTCAATCACTTGTGAGAAGGGGGTTAGAAGAGGTGGGGTGTGCGCTCCCCTCATGAGTACAGCAGACTCATAACTTTGAGTCCGTTTTGTCTTTGCTAGCTTCTGTTAGTCAAAAGGCATCAATATTTTTTTGTGCCTTTTAGGCAAATAGTTCCGCAAACCCGTCTCTATACTGTCTCACTTATAAATATGCAAGTCTATATTACACAACTAGTGTTGTGTAAATAATAATTTTTCATTTAGAGTGCATAAGGTCTCATGCACATGAGCATAAGGACCAAGGTAGCAGACCTGCAATCACATCTAAGTGGTAAGAAACAGCCAGCATTGTCAAATAGCCTGCTCCATACACAGTGGCGGAATAAAAAGACTATAACCCCTGGGCTGTTCCCCAAACTTGGGCCCCCCTTCTCCATCACCACCCTGCCACACCGTTTCTATAGTCAATACCACTTTTCTGTGCGAATATTGACAAATTCGTGTTATGATTCCCCTTGTCAAAATGCTGTGTCCCTACATACTGGAAGTCTCCAACCATTGCTGACAGTATCACACTGTGTAGGAACATCGTCCTGACAAAGGGAATCGTAACAACCAGTTGTCTATTAGTCCTGGACTACACGGAGACTTTTTGTGGAATACAAGTATTTCCTATTACAGACATGTCAGGAGAGGTGACAGTATAAATCCAACGATTTACAGGTGACGTCTTCTCTGATAAGAGTTGTTCTCCTTTCTTTTCTTCTTCATCTGACACAGAGCGTAATGGAGACTTCTCCTTACCACTGCAGAGTTTTCTGCCAAGACCTCTTTGCCCCTCAATTCTGCAGCCATTTCCAGCCTCCATACCAGACACCCAAGTTAGACCAGACCGCTAAATTATTTCAGTCCCCAGACTAGACACCCCTAAATAAATACAGACCCCAGAACCCCTAAATACAGACCTCGGACCAGAACCCTAAATACAGACCCCCAGACATAACCCCCTAAACTAATAATGACCCCAGACCTGACCCCCTTAACCAAGATACACCTCAGAACAGACCCCTAAATACAGACTCCAGGCCCCCTAAACACAGACCCCTAAACTAATATAGATCTCAGACCAAACCCCCTAAATACAGACCACAGACCCCTTAAAATAATACAGATCCCAGGCTAGACCCCCTAAATACAGACCCATTAAACCAATACAGACCACCATATACTTACATAGCAACTCACCGTCGTCTCTATGGAGTCTTGCTGCTGTACTCTCTGGTATAGGGACACCTAGTATTGTGACCTGCAGGTCTTCAACAGTAACAAGAACTGCAAACGTAATGTCCTTGAAATTATGTCTGCAGGTCCTTTTGCAGGACATACACAATACAGTTTTGTCGCGGTGTACTGCAATGTACTTTGGGCAGCCATGGTCCGCCCTAGAAACTCGGGTCCCGGGCCCCGCCCTAAACGCTCCTATGTGATGCGCCACTGTACATTCCCCCCCCCCCCCACAGATTATGACGTACATGTATGTGAAATGTTGGGAAGGGGTTAATGCCTAATTTGTATATAGTTAGTTTTTTTATGCACCGTGCCTTTAAGTTGTGTGCTATTGCTGCTTTTTAGATTCCCTAGGTAGCGTTCTTCAGGAGTATTGGTCTGTGTGGATATGTTTTGTGCTGATGTGTATTGAACTGTAACGTTAATTTTGTTGACAGGTAAGGCAGAGTGATGTCGTCTCGCTGGTCTAAATTGTATTGGGCTATGTACGCCCCAGATGCCATCTTGTCTAAATTTCTGCTTTTCCATAACAGCTCCAGCACATCGCAGCATTGTAAGCCAGCCAGTTATCAACCATCAGCCTTAACCGCCATATCTAATAGACTGTGCCTCTCATGTTGTGAAGTGTTGTATTTTTAGCTGTGGCCAGGTGTGCCGTCAACACCGGCCTAGTAAAGTTCAGTTGCCACAAATCTCCTGGCAAAGCTGTTGCTGTTTGTGATTCTAACTAGAAAATAGCAAGGTTCCTTTGTATATGCAGCGTCTAACTACTGACACAATTTTTCTGCTGTCCACCTAATTGAGGGGAGGGGTTAATTGCTTTATTTAGACTGTAGGACTCATTCTGCAAGCCCAGTGAGATCAAGCTCAGAATAAGTGACTTGTTAATTTAACCAATTCTCCTGTATTCTGCCAATTGGGTTGTTGAAATAGCAGCTATATAGTAGAACCGCAGAGAAGTAATTTGTATCTTTGTCCTCAGGATGTGGATGCAATTGGTTAAAAGAAGCTGTAGCAGCAAGTACAAGAGAATCCTGTGTTTCCTGACCCACCAGTCCGTGGCGACAGTCATTTTTTAGACACAAGCCAGTGTAATGATATTATGCCTTATGGGAACAGGGACAGGTAAGGTTCAGGGGCACTTAATATATGTGGGTTTGTTTTAGTGAACACTGTATGTATGTATGTATGTATGGCACTATATTTGAGGCCACCTATGTGTGTTCTTATTTTGAGGGGTACTATGTGTAACACTTTAAAGGGGCACTATAGGAACACTATTTAAAAATGAACAGCTAGTATTGTAGCCGTATGACAGACTATGTGGGTAGTAGCTGGCAAAATACTGGGACAGCAGCAGCCTCGGACTTAGAGGGCAGCAGGCTAGCTCTAATCAAGGTAGTCACATAAGTATGAGAAGGGCAGAGGTATGAGAAGTTTGTGTCCTTCAAAAGCGCAAAGATGATGAGAAGCCAAAGTCATCTGGACAGCAACCTCTGCAGAGACAAGTGGTGGCTGGGAGAAGTCGCCACGGGGGTCTGGGCCGGATGGAAACTAAAAGAAAGCTACTCCAAACAGAAAATATGTCACGTTTGATTACTTTGGATCAGTACTGGATTCAGTCCTAAGGTCTGCAGCGAGATAACTGGTACTATTCTTGTTTGTAAAAAACAACAACTCCCATTACCATTACCCTTCCTATTGTTCAGGTCATACGGGGAGCTGTAGTTTCACGTGATACAAACTATGAGAATCACACAGGAGGGGTTAGGTTACACTGACTTCATATTCAATCTCTCTACTGATCTTCGTTCTGGTATCATATTTACAAACTGTGCCTTGTTCTGGTACCATTTTTTTTAGCTGCGCTTACTTCTAGTATCGTATTTGTAAACACAGCTTAATTCTGATACAGTTTTTAGGAACTGAGCTTAGTTTGGACACAGTGTTTATGTACGGAGCTTGATTCTTGCACCATATTTATTTACTGGGCTTAGTTCTGGTACCGTATTTATTCTGCATTGATTTAATATAATATTTATGCATTGAGCTTAGCTCTGGGACTGTATTTATGTACAAAGTTTAATTCTGGTACCATACTTATATACTGTGGTTATGTTACCCTATTTTTTGTACTGTTTAGTTCTGGTACTGTATTTATGTTGTGAGCTTAGTTCTGGTAAAGGGCACACCTCTAGTATCAGAGTCCACCATCAGGGCTCTGATACAGCAATTTTCACTGCTCATCTTTGTTATTTTCTTTATTTTGTCTATACAGCTCAGATTGTGTTTGAGCCGGATACAGGGACTCTTAAAGCCCTTTCAAACGGGCCAATGATCGGGCAAATGAGTGTTCACGTGTAAACAGGGCAACGATCAGCCGCTGAACAAGCAAACGCTCGTTCATCTGCTGATTGTAATGTTAATGCAGCATTTTTCGTGGCGTTTTTCACAGCGTTATTTGGCCGCAGCCAATGAGCGTCGCGGGCAAAAAACGCAGTGAAAAACACTTTCTCTGACTCCCATTGATGTCAATGGGAGGTCAGAGACAGAAATGCCTAAACTAGTGGCGTCAGTAGCACTGGACATTGACTGCCACATTCAATTGTACCTGCGTCCTCTGAATGCAGATACAATTGAGTATTATGGCAGAGCAGGGAGCCTTCCACAACAGGCCTGCAGTCTATAAGACGCTGGGACAAGATCTGTCACCATGACGTCACTGGATCATGCTGGCCTATGCAAGGATTCCATCTCAGCGCCTCATAGACTGCAGTACTGAGAAAGCTGTGGAGTTCTGTTCTTTGGGGGGGGGCTGTGTGACACTATCTATAAAGGGGGTGTGTGGCACTATCTATAAGTGGGCTGTGTGTGGCACTATCTACAGGGAGGAAACATCTACAAAGGAGGGAGTGTGGCACTATCTGTGAAAGGGGGTGTGTGACACTATCTACAAGGAGGGTGTGTGGTCCTATCTACAAGGAGGGTGTGTGGCCCTATCTACAAGGAGGGTGTGTGGCAGTATCTACAGGCGGTGGGTGTTGCACTATGTCCAAGCAGCTGTGTGTGGCACTATATACAAGAGGACAGTGTGTGGCACTATCTACTGGGGGCACTGTGTAATAGGTTAAGTGTCTACATAGGTTGTGTGTGGCACTATCTACAGGGGCAGTGTGTGGCACCATCTACAAGGGGCACCGAATGTGGCACCATCTATGATGGTTTTCATGCTACCAGTAGTGATCAGCACATATTGCCTAGCCCTTTTCTTATTAGAACTTGTAATATAAAGCAGAGGCGTAGCTAGGTTCTCTAGCACCCGGGGCAAAGATTCATTTTGGTGTGTACCCCCCCCCCCCCCCCCAACCTCTTTCCCGACATCTCCTTCCCCCTCGCCATGTTTGTTTTCTCTACCAATCAATGAGGTGTAATTTCTTTTCCACATTTTTTTTATATAACTCGAGTATAAAACATTTGTATATTTTACAAGCAATATAGTTCTATACACAACACCAGAACAAAGCTCATTACATATATACAGCACCAGAACCAAGCTCATTACATATACACAACACCAGAAAAAATCTCAGTACATAAATACAGCATCAGAACCAAGCTGAGTACATAAATACAGCACCAGAACAAAGCTCAGTACATATATACAGCACCAGAACAAAGCTCATTACATATATACAGCACCAGAACCCAGCTCATTACATATATACAGTACCAGTACCAAGCTCAGTACATAAATAAAGCTCCAGAACCAAGATCATTACATATATACAGCACCAGAACAATGCTCAGTACATAAATACAGCTTCAGAACCAAGCTCAGTATATAAATACAGCACTAGAACCAAGCTCAGTACATATATATCTAGTACCAGAACCAAGCTCAGTACATATATACAACACCAGCACAAATACAGATCAATTTAGTGCAACCCCTGCCGTATAGTTTTGCACTAAATTGTTTCCAGCTCCCAGCATGGCCCGAACAATGGTAAGGATATGCTGGGAGTTGCTGTTTCACAAAAAAATCATATCATAATCATACCACCCATCATCTCGCTGCAGATCATACAGTACTGATTAGAGGCAGAATAAACATTTACATTAAGTGACTCACCGGGGACGTCTCAGATTCTAGTTCTTTTTCTCCATCCAATCCAGACCTCTATGATGACTTCTCCAGGTCACAGCCCATTTCTGCAGTTTTCCGCTCAGATGTCTTCAGTTTCTCACTTTTCAAACATTTCTACACCCATAAACAAAGATAAAATTCTCATTATACCATACACTACGCCCCTAAATATAATAGCACCATACACTGTGTCCCACACACACACTGTGCCCCATGTAGATAGCGCGCCCCATAGAGCCCCCTGTAGATAGTGTCCCCTGTAGATAGTGCCCACCTGTATATAGTGTCCCACATATAGTTCCCCCTATAGTGCTCCACAGATAGCCCACCCCTGTATATAGCCCCCCTGTAGATATAGCCCACCCCTGTATATCGTGCTCCACATATAGCCCACCCCTGTATATAGTGCTCCACAGATAGACCATCCCTGTATATAGCCCCCTGTAGATATAGCCCACCCCTGTATATCGCGCTCGACATATAGCCCACCCCTGTATATAGTGCTCCACATATAGCCCACCCCAGTTTATAGCCCCCCTGTAAATAAAGCCCCCCCTATAGATGAAGCCACCCCCCGTAGATAAAGCCTACCATGTGACAGTAACACACATGTCTGCTGGCAATAAAGAGTTGGGGGGCCCAAGAAGGACTACGCCCCTGAACGATACTGTATGAAATTTTATATGACCATTGGTAGGACCACATATTGCAGTTACACAGAAGAATTACAAGGACGTTAGAGGTATTGTCAGATATAGGATTCATAAAGAGAAGAAAAGTCATGACCAAGTATTTGCAAAATTACAAACAATCTTTATTTCAGTCAAAAATACACAGAAAAAACACATTACAACTATACACAGTAAAAAGAATGAACCCTCATAAAGAGATGGAATCCAAACATGAAAGCAGCCTGGCGAAGCACAAGCGAAACGCGCGTCGGGTCTGGCAGCGGTCTCCCCTCCAGGTCCTGATCTCCTGCTCATTTACCACTACGTAGGTGTAGGTATACTGCTCATTAGTTTGCCTATGACTGCACTTTGCATGTATTTTATTAGGTATCTATCTGTGCAAATGTACTATGCTTAGCACCTGCCTAAAAATATTTATTTATGCTCTTTGTGGGATCTTGTGACCAATTTAACATCAGGGGGACCAGGCTGCTTTCATGTTCGGATTCCATCTCTTTATGAGGGTTCATTCTTTTTACTGTGTATAGTTGTAATGTGTTTTTTTCTGTGTATTTTTGACTGAAATAAAGATTGTTTGTAATTTTGCAAATACTTGGTCGTGACTTTTCTTCTCTTTCTGGTTTATTATATCAGTCACTGTGACCATTGGCACAATTTGGGGCATTGCTCGGTCTGCTAAGATATAGGATTCAAAATCAAGCCTGGCTTCAATCATAGTTACATAGTTCATATTGTGGGAAAGAAGACATACGTCCATCAAGTTCAACCAAGGGATGGGAGAAAGTGAAGGTATGGGAGAAATTATAGAAATTTGCTTTACCCCCATAGATACAGAAGAAGGCTTAAAAAACAAACAAACATAACAAAATCTAAAATATATATACATATATATATATATATATATATATATATATATATATATATATATATATACACTACCGTTCAAAAGTTTAGGGTCACTTACAAATTTCCTTATTTTTGAAAGAAAAGCACCGTTTTTTCCAATGAAGATAACATTAAATTAATCAGAAATATACTCTATACATTGTTAATGTAGTAAATGACTATTCCAGCTGCAAACGTCTGGTTTTTCATGCAATATCTATTAGGTGTATAGAGGCCCATTTCCAGCAACCATCACTCCAGTGTTCTAATGGTACATTGTGTTTGCTAACTGTGTTAGAAGGCTAATGGATGATTAGAAAACACTTGAAAACCCTTGTGCAATTATGTTAGCACCGCTGTAAACAGTTTTGCTGTTTAGAGGAGCTATAAAACTGACCTTCCTTTGAGCTAGTTGAGAATCTGGAGCATAACATTTGTGGGTTCGATTAAACTCTCCAAATGGCTAGAAAAAGAGAGCTTTCATGTGAAACTCGACAGTCTACTCTTGTTCTTAGAAATGAAGGCTATTCCATGCGAGAAATTGCCAAGAAACTGAAGATTTCCTACAATGGTGTGTACTACTCCCTTCAGAGGACAGCACAAACAGGCTCTAACCAGAGTAGAAAGATAAGTGGGAGTCCCCGCTGCACAACTGAGCAACAAGACAAGTACATTAGAGTCTCTAGTTTGAGAAATAGACGCCTCACAGGTCCTCAACTGGCAGCTTCATTAAATAGTACCCGCAAAACGCCAGTGTCAACGTCTACAGTGAAGAGGCGACTCCGGGATGCTGGCCTTCAGGGCAGAGTGGCAAAGAAAAAGCCATATCTGAGACTGGCTAATAAAAGGAAAAGATTAATATGGGCAAAAGCACACAGACATTGGACAGAGGAAGATTGGGAAAAAAGTGTTATTGACAGACGAATCGAAGTTTGAGGTGTTTGGATCACACAGAAGAACATTTGTGAGATGCAGAACAACTGAAAAGATGCTGGAAGAGTGCCTGATGCCTTCTGTCAAGCATGGTGGAGGTAATGTGATGGTCTGGGGTTGCTTTGGTGCTGGTAAAGGGGGAGATTTGTACAAGGTAAAAAGGATTTTGAATAAGGAAGGCTATCATTCCATTTTGCAACGCCATGCCATACCCTGTGGACAGCGCTTGATTGGAGCCAATTTCATCCTACAACAGGACAATGACCCAAAGCACACCTCCAAATTATGCAAGAACTATTTAGGGAAGAAGCAGGCAGCTGGTATTCTATCTGTAATGGAGTGGCCAGCGTAGTCACCAGATCTCAACCCCATAGAGCTGTTGTGGGAGCAGCTTGACCGTATGGTACGCAAGAAGTGTCCATCAAGCCAATCCAACTTGTGGGAGGAGCTTCTGGAAGCATGGGGTGAAATTTCTCCCGATTACCTCAGCAAATTAACAGCTAGAATGCCAAAGGTCTGCAATGCTGTAATTGCTGCAAATGGAGCATTCTTTGACAAAAGCAAAGTTTGAAGGAGAAAATTATTATTTCAAATAAAAATCATTATTTCTAACCTTGTCAATGTTTTGACTATATTTTCTAGTCATTTTGCAACTCATTTGATAAATATAAGTGTGAGTTTTCATGGAAAACACAAAATTGTCTGGGTGACCCCAAACTTTTGAATGGTAGTGTATATATATATATATATATATATATATATATATATATATATATTACCCATAAGGCATTAACCAATTTTCCCTAATAAGAGAGAATTCCCTCGTGATCCCAAGTGGCAATCCGACCAGATCAACATTTAAACAAGAGTTCTATACAATGACATATGAACTGAAATGTTTTCGTTCCAGTAATTATCTAAGCATTTTTTTAAAGCAATCTACAGTTCCTGCTTGTGACCAGCTCCTGCGGTAGGCTATTCCACAGATTCACGGTTCTCACAGTAAAGAAGGCTTGTCGCCTCTGGAGATTGAACCTTTTTTTCTCCCGACAGAGGGAGTGCCCCTTTGTCTTTTTAGGGGATTTTACATGGAACAGTTTTTCACTATATTTCTTGTATGGGCCATTCATATATTTATATAAGTTAATCATGTCCCCCCTTTGTCGTCTATTTTCAAGGCTAAGTAGGTTTAATTCTTTTAATCTTCCTCATAACTTAGATTCCCCATGCCCCTAGTTTAGTTTAGTTACTCTTCTTTGTATTTATTGCAACTCCAGGGCATCCTTTCTATGAACTGGAGCTTAGAACTGAACTGGATATTCTAGATGAGGCCGCACTAATGCTTTGTAAAGTGGTAATATTATATCCCTGCCCCATGAGTCCATGCCTCTTTTAATACACAACAATATCTTGGTGGCCTTTGAAGCAGCTGATTGACATTGCATGCTGTTATTTAGTCTATGATCCACAAGTCCATCCAGATCCTTCTCAACAAGTGACTCTCCCAGTATAGCTCCTTCTAGGACATATGATGCATTCAGATTGTTGGTACCCAGCTGCATCACTTTACATTTATCCACATTAAACTTAATTTGCCAAGTTGGTGACCAAACACTCAGTGTGTCCAAATCGGCTTATGGTTTATTAAGATCTTCCAAAGACTGATCTATACTACATAGCTTGGTGTCATTTACAAAAATAGAAACAGTACTCTTAATCCCATCTTCTATATCATTAATAAATATGTGAATAATAGTGGACCCAGCACTGAACCTTGAGTTCAGGGCAGGCCTTAGGATAGATGGCGCCCCACCCCATCATAAAAAACATGCCCCATAAAAAGTATAATGCCAACCGACAGAATAATGCCCTATATAGTGCCCTCCATATAGTATAATAATAATAATAATATTTAATAATATATTATAACCCCTTCAAGGACACAGTACTTTGTCCTCTATTTGTGCCCACACAGTATTATGCCCTCTAAGTGACACACCCAGTATATTGCCCCTGTAGTGCCCCTACAAAGTATAATGTCTTCTTAGTAGCCCCCACACAGTATAACGCCCCCCCCATCCCTGACTGCCACACACAAAGCCCTGCCCTTGTAGATAGTGCCCCCTGTAGATTGTGCCATACACCATCCCTATAGGCAGGGCCATAATCCTCCACCTCCTCTTCGTAGATTGTGTCATACAACCCCCATCTCCCCCATGTAGACAGTGCATACAGCACCCCACCTCGCGCTTTGTTCTCCCAAACAAAAAAAATTGTACTAGTCTCGGCCCCATTCCCACGACGAACTAAGCTGCTCCATGATGGGATCCTGGCTTAGGCCACCATGATCCTGTTGCCTAGTACAGAGTTTCCCAACTATTTTGGACTCGAAGCCCCCCTGGAAAAATACAATTTCCTCACGGCACCCCTACCAAAAATTATTTAGAGAAAGACAGAAAATGGCTAAAAACAAGCCCTACACTCTTATGGTATGCTAACACAGCGTTTTTTGTGGGCCAAAAAAATTCTGACTCAAAATTCCTTCAGCCCCCTGTAGATAGTGCCACACAGCCCCTTGAAGGTAGTGCCACACAACCCCCTGTAGGTAGTGCCACACAGCCCCCTTGTAGGTAGTGCCACACAGCCCCCTTGTAGGTAGTGCCACACAGCCCCTGTGTAGGTAGTGCCACACAGCCCCCTTGTAGGTAGTGCCTCACAGCCCCATTGTAGGTAGTGCCACACAGCCCCTGTGTAGGTAGTGCCACACAGCCCCCTTGTAGGTAGTGCCACACAGCCCCTTGTAGATAATACCCCCCCCCCTTCCTGTAGATAGTGCCAGGAATCTCCCTGACCACAGGGAGATTCCGCACCTGGATGGAGTGCTTGATGTCTCTGTCCATTTATGGACAGTGACATATATGGACAGTGACATCAAGCGCTCTGTCCAGGAGCGGAATCCCCGGCCACACAGGGATTCCGCTCCTTCAGGGAGCTACATTGGCACTAGTAGATAGCAGAGCAGGGAGATACCTCCCTGCTCTGCTATTGTATTCAATAGTATCTGCGACAGGCGGCACATGCGCCCTTATGTCTGGTGTTGCCGCTAGAAGCCGCTATGGCTGCTATAGCGGTAGCGACACCACTGAGAGAAGAAGCGCCCAGGCGGAAAGGCAGCTGCTGACTCGCCACGCCCGGGCACTTCTGAAACATGCAGGGGAAGGGAGCCAGCGCAGTGTCCCCTTCCACCTGCTGAAGTAATGCGCCCTGTGCAATGGCACAGGTCGCACACCCTTAAGGCTGGCCCTGCTTGGGGTACACCACTCTTCAATTCAATTATAAATGATACTTTCTAAACCTATAGAAATGAATTTACCCATTAGGCGTCTATGAGGGACAGTGTCAAATTCCTTTGCAAAGTACAAAAATACTATAACCACATTGGCCCCTCTGTCTAGACTGCTTCTACTTACCTCTTCATAAAAACAAATCAGGTTGGTTTGACAACTTCTGTCCTTAGGAAATACATGCCGGCTGTCACTTATAATACAGTTATTTCTCACATACTCCTGTATATAGTCCCTCAATAGCCCCTCAAACACTTTTCCCATGATGGCTGTTAAGCTTACTTGTCTATATCCGGGGAACTCCTACAGCCCTTTTTGAAAATAGGCACCACATTTACCCTGCACCAGTCCTTTGGCCCTATACCAGTCACTAGAGAATCTCTGAATATTATGAACAGGGGGACAGATATAACTGAACAAATGTAATGCAACCCATCTGGTCCCGGAGCCTCATTCACATTTATTTTATTTAACTACGCTTGAACCATATCTACATTCAGCCAATTCAGTATATTTATTGATGTATTAACAGCACTGGCACCAGCTACATTGGCTGTTCTTTCTTCTGTTGTATATAGAGAGCTAAAGAACCCATTTAGTAACTCTGCCTTCTCTTCGTCCCATGTAACCAACTCCCCAATTCCACTATTTAGGGGTCCTACATGTTCAGACCTCAACTTTTTTGCATTTATTTACTTGAAGAATTGTTTGGGATTTGTTTTGCTGTCTTTGGCCATTTGCCTTTCATTTCGTATTTTTGCAAATTGTATTACTTTTTTACAGATTTTATTAAGCTCTTTAGAATTTACAAAGGCAAGAGCTGTACTCTCAGAGATATGTTTTTCAAATGCCCTTTTTTTGTCATATATTGCCATTTTTACAGTAGGCGTAAGTCATGTGGGGTTTAATTTTAGACCTTTATACTTGTTACCTATAAGAATAAACTTTGCACTATAATAAGCCAACGTAGATTTTCCATTTATCATTTGTACCATTATTTGACATTAGTTGTTCCCAGTCTATATCTTAAATTGCAGCCCTCATACTGGGGAAATTTGCCTTCTTCGAATTAAGTGCTTTCTAGCTAGGTTCTGGTGCTGTATATATGTACTGAGTTTTGTTCTGGTGCTGTATATATGTGCTGAGCTTTCTTCCGGTGTTGTAATTATGTACGGAGCTTGGTTCTAATACTGTATTTATGTACGAAGCTTGGTTCTGGTGCTGTATTTATGTACTGAGCTTGGTTTTGGTGCTGTATTTATGATTTAAGCTTAGTTCTAGTACTGTATTTATGTACCGAGCTTGGTTCTCGTGCTGTATTTATGTACCTCGCTCGGTTTTGGTGCTGTACTGAACTTGGTTCTGGTGCTCTATTTATGTACTGAGCTTTGATCTGGTGCTATATATATATATATATATATATATATATATATATATATATATATATATACTGAGCTTTGTTCTGGTGCTGTATTTATATACTGGGCCTAGTTCTGGTGCTGTATTTATGTACTGAGCATAGTTCTGATACAGTATTTACATATTGAGAGTTTTATTCTGTGGCCCTTAATCTGGCACTGCCAAAGATACAGTAAAATAACCATGCTTACTGCATGCTTACAGAGGCTCTGTCACCAGATTATAAGTGCCCTATCTCCTACATAATCTGATCGGCGCTGTAATGTAGATAACAGCAGTGGTTTTTATTTTGAAAACGATCATTTTTGAGCAAGTTATGAGCTAGTTTAGATTTATGCTAATGACTCTCAATGGACAACTGGGCGTGTTTTTACTTTTTACCAACTGGGTGTTGTACAGGGGAGTGTATGAAGCTGACCAATCAGTGACTAATCAGTGTCCTACACTTCTCATTGTTCCAGCCCAGCATGATCCACAGCATAGTGTGATTGTGCAGTGAAAGAAGTAAACACGCCCAGTTACTTAAAACACAATACACGCCCAGTTGGAAATAAGAGAAAACACGCCCAGTTGTCCATTAGAAAGGCTCATTTGCATAAATATAAAATTGCTCATAACTTAGCCAAAAATGATCGTTTAAAAAAACAAAAAACGTTACTGTTATCTACATTGAAGCGCCGATCACAGGCAATAGGAGACAGGGATTTGATAATCTGGTGACAGAGCCTCTTTAAGGTAGTAGTTCTCCTGACATGATTGTTTTAGTAAATACTTGTTTCCCATAAAAATAACAATTCAGGCGCATCTTTTTTTACAACTCTCCCTTGTGATTCCTCTTGAAAATGTATGAATACATTTTTAACTACACATTACTAATAACCTTGTCAATAGGCTCTCTCTACACACTGACATGGTCAGTTCTCATTGGACAGTGTCAGACTGTGTAGGACCACATGTAAGGGTATGTGTGTATTTAGTTGTTTGCCTGCCTCCTGTGGCACAGTGTTTCCCAGATCTGTATCTTCTGTTTGTGAAGCCTACATTCTTGTGGAGCCCTTGATTTGATTGGATGCGGTAGCATGAGCTAGTAGCTAATAGACCAGTGACAGAGTGACTGCGCTATCATATGCTCACGCTGGACCTCGTGGCTAAAACAGCATAAAGACGTCTACACCATCATTTCTGATTGTTGTGGCTTACCAAGGAGGGAAAGGAGATAAATATGAAGGGGGAGTGAGGCAGAGACCGCGTGGCATGTCAGAGCAGAGTCTGCTGCTGGCCGCATAGTGGCCCTGTGATTTGTATGTTCCCTCCTCATCATGTAAATTTTATTTTATGTGACGTACTTTAGGCCCTCCGTGGCATTGTAAATAGTATGCCAGTAATATTGTGCACTGTACCTTTAAGTAATGTTGTTGTCTGCTGGTTCTGCTATTCCCCTCCCCACTAGGTGGCATTCCAGTAAGTGGTTATTCCAGCCACTGTATATATGTTTCATTTGTACATACTTGTCTTGATCTAGGGGTATGTGGACCCACTAGGCCGCTCCGCCATAGCGGAGAGGCAGCTGGCCAAGTGACAGTCTATGCAAATCCTATACAAAAGTCCGTAGCACAAGGGTACCGGAGATAGTCCAGACAGTGGCAGAGGCTTTGGCACGGATGGGGCTAGACGTGGCGGGTAGCACCAGACGTGCCGGATGACACCAGATGTGGTATTTAACAGCAGGTGTGGCAGGTAGCGCCAGACGTGGCGGCTGATACCAGGAGTGGCAGATGACACCAGACGTGATGTATAACAGCAAGCGGCACAACACGACTCCAACACTAGAAAGGCTCAGGAACAAAACACAGCACGGGATACAGGATACAAGTAGCATGGCACAGGAATACTGGGAGCAGGATAATACTAAGGGACCATTTGCAATACGAACATGGGAGACAGGGTTTATCCTTTGTAGGATCTCAAAGGGTCCGAGGAACCTGGGAGCAAATTTGTATGAGGGTGCCTTCAAACGAATGTTCCTTGAGGATAGCCAGACCTTGACCCCAGGAGAGAATTGAGGAGGAACTTTTCTTCTTTTGTCAGCATACTATTTCATGCAGTCTACTGCCTGGAGGATCGCAAACTTCGTTTGCTGCCAGATATGAATAAAAGTCCCAAATGAGGAATTTGCTGCTGGTACTTGAGTCATGGCTGGCACAGGAAGAGGAATTCGAGGATGTTGGCTGTACACAATGTATAAAGGAGATGAAGCAGTAGATTCACTTATGTGATTGTTGTACGAGAATTCCGCCCAAGGCATAAGTTGTACCCAATTGTCATGTTGAGGGGAAACGAAATGACGAAGATAATTCTCCAAAATTTGATTAGTCCTCTCCACTTGACCATTGGACTGTGGGTGATTGGCGGAAGAGAAGTCCAGCTTAACATCTAGTAGGCTGCACAGGGCTCACCAGAACTTGGACGTAAACTTTAAACCTCGATCCGAGACAATGTGCAGAGGGAGTCCATGCAGACGGAAGATGTGTAGAATAAACAGATTTGCCAGGCGAGGAGCAGACAGAAGACCAGTCAACGGAATAAAATGTGTCATTTTAGAGAAACGATCCACTACTACCCAGACCGTAGTACATCTAGTTGATGTGGGAAGGTCTGTAATAAAGTCCATAGCGATATACTGCCAAGGAGCATCAGGGACAGGCAGGGGTAGGGGCAGACCAGTAGGTTTGGAGCAGGTAGACTTGTTCGAGGCACAGTTCGTACATGAAGAAACATAGTCCGCAACATTTCTAGGCCGCGTGAGCCACCAGTACTGACAAGCTATGAACACCTGAATCTTTTGAACACCAAGGTGCCTCGCCGGTTTGGAACTGTGTCCCCAGCGGAGAATTCTCTTCCTGTCTGTAGGACGGACAAAAGTATTTCCAGGAGGAATGTCTCTAATTTGCAATGGCTTAGTGACAATAATCCTAGACGGATCTATAATGTATCGAGGAATTTCCTCAGAGTCATTAGTCTTTTAAGGCTGGGAACCAGCGTGCACGCGCCACTTTGCGGACATTGCAGGACAGAGCGGCCAGATGCGCTGACGTCACTGGGGAAGGAGACGTTGGACAGAGGAGGAAGGTCTGCGGTCGCCATCGTCAGCAGGTAAGGGAAGGCGGAAGTCCGCGACCATTGTCATACAGCAAATTATGTTGCGCTATTTGTTTTGTTCTCCTTGTTTTTGTCCGGAATTACCGGCAGGGCCGGCCGCTGACAGCCATTCGCATTTGCGTGCCGTGCTCCCATATAAAGTATGGGAGCACGGTGCGTAAAAAGCAAAACATAGGACATGTCCTATCTTTTGTGGAGCCTTTCTAAGGCACGAACACCTTCCCATAAATATACGGGAAGGTGTCCGTGGGCAATAGAAGTAAATGGGTCCATAATTATGGTCCATAATTACGGATGAATTCTACGGTCGTGTGCATGGAGCCTTACTCTAGATTTTAGGTGCCGAGATGTACGGCCTGCATGCCATTTTGGCTGCACCTCGTTGCTCTGTAGTAGAGTGACGCAAGAACACACGTGCTTTGCATCATCACACTTGGTGCGGTGCATCTTTAATAAAACTGTGAGCCCGCCAAGCTGTGATCAGTGTCGGGAGGAAATTGGTGTGACCTGGGCTCATTGGTATTGTGCAGATGGAGAGTCGTGAAGCTGTTGTGGAGAAACTTGCTGTTAGCTGATGGTGCCCATCGTTTGGCCTGTGTGGCGGAGGTCCTGAAAAGCAAGCCGTGGGTTGAGGCTGATGTCTCCCCATTGTCCAGTGACTGATCGCGTGAGGAGCGTGTGTGCGTGTGAGAGATGGCCTACATTACAGCGAGCAGCCATTTTGTTGCCTACTATGCCTGAATTGCCAGACCAAGACCGTGTACAAAGGGAGGGGCGCCCTTGGCCTTGTCTTCTACATCAATACATCAAACTATTTATCTTAGCCTGCCTGAGACACATCTAATTGTTGTGCCTCCCATATTGGGAAGAGCTGAATATACATGTGGCCCTGTGCCATAGAAGTCTGTGACTACCTTCCCTCTTTGTGCCATCTGTTCCACAAGATTCCTGCAGGGGGGCCACATACCACCTAGGCCGCACCATACACGTGCAGTGGTAGAGAGCGCAGGGTTGTAAGGTAGTAACCTTGCTGGACATTCAGAGGTACAGGTCTGGCCTTTCTTTTGGTTGATCAACCAGAGCTCTGTCCATTAAAGGAATGGTGTGTCTAAAAAAAACACTACAGATTGTTGTTTTTTGGCCACTTACTAGCTTACAAGTTATATGACGGACATGCTGAACAGACATCAGCCCTACTGTGGCACCCTGTGCCCCATCACTGATTCCCCAGTTCGCCAACCATTTTAGATGTCTTCCTGGCCTTCTTCACAGCAGAAGAAGCAGCCCCCTGTGTGTGCCTATGGTGTAGCACGTCGGTGCTGCTTTCCTACAACTCCCAGGCTTCACCAGGGCTATGATCCAGGGAGAAGCTGAGATGGCGTGGCCATGTAGAGTCAGCTCTGTGTGAGCTCTGTGCTGCAGCACGTGTGAAGACAGTGAGACTGACAGGCATGGATGAGAGACAACAGAAGGGGGGAACCTGTGAGGTCCTGCTATTAACCAGTTCAGGACCAGGCTATTTTGAGCCTTCAGGACCAGATACAGTTTAGCCCTTTTTAGTACGTGTTAGTTAAATGGCTATAACTTTTTTATTTGTTGGGCTAAAGACGTGATTTTTGCGATGTTTTTTTCTGTAGACAATGCAGGTTTCTTTTTTTTATCTTTTTTATACACATCCTTTTTGCTATTTTTGAATTTTTATTCTTAAAGTTCGAAAATAATAGTAAAAAAATAAGCTTTTTTTAGTTTCAGCTATTTTTCTTGTAATAACATAGTTTTACCCTAAAATAGACCTTTTATTTGTGATCGACATTGTCTACCGTCAATTTTAATATATTACATGTCTATATTAGGGTAATTGTGTCCAGGCTAGCGTTACGACAATGATTGGCGGGAGGGGAACGCTTTTTTGGGGTGTGTATTTGTATGTGTATTTATTATTCATTTTTTTACTTTACTTTTATTTTTTTATTACTATGGTCTGTCCCTCAAAGGTCAAAAAAGACCTTTGGGGAACTCTCTATATATTTTTTCTTTCTTTTACACCATGCTTTTCCACTGTAACTGGAACTGCACAGCAGCCCAAGTTACAGTGGTAAATCAGCCCTCTCATAGTGACGATGGTCACTAATAGGGCTGTGCTGGGTCTAGTTAGACCCAGCAGCAGTCTGTCAGTAACGGCACCCGGCGATCATGTGACCAGTCACATGAACACCGGGAGCTATAGACACAGCGGCGCGGCCTCTATTCATATACACAGCGTTCATTGAGTGCTGTGTAAAATAGATCAGAGAAGACAGAAGCAGAGAAAGCTGCTTCTATCCTCTCCTCAGGGTCCCCAGCAGTCACTGACAGCCGGAGACCCGACATTCAGCTGCCAGATCGCGCGGGCAGGAAGTTAAAACCCGAGCCGTAAAAAGTCTATGGCTCGGGTTTTAAGGACCCTGACTGCTGGCCGTAAATACACAGCCAGCGGTCGGGAAGCAGTTAAAAGAAGTAGAGGAGCAGGGAGCAAGAGGGTTAAGCAAAATGAGAGGTGCTGTTTGAGGAGACAGTAAGGCAGAGGGGAGGGGGATTTCAGAGGAGCAAGGATGGATTAGATGCAGGGCACATAGAGCTGTAGTTCTCCGGAAGTTGGGGACTGACTCCAAGGGATAACATCAACTGCAGCAGATATAGTGGAGTCAGTGCAGGGTCACATGCCAGGCAGAAAAGGATTGCAGCCTACAGGAAATAGAATACAAATAAAGACTCCTCTCCATAAATGTAAGGCCCTGTTCAAATCTGCATTGGAGGATCTGTTAGGGGGAATTACCGGAGAAAATACCACAGAATGCGCGGCTATTGTTTCTGGTAAAATCAAGGATACCCCGACGGAATTCATATAGATTCTGTCGGCAGCCGGTGGTTACCGTTGTGCAATGGAACGATTACTTCCAGTAACTCTGCAGAACAATGGAATACCAGAACGCAAATGTGAACAACCCCTAACATAGCCACAGATTGACAGAAAAAAAAACCCAGAGTGCTTCTTCAATTAATCAAATAAAGTAGACCACAAGAACTGTACTGTATTGTGTATTATTCACAGGACTGAGTGTTAGGCCATTTTTACGTGGCAGTATTTTGGTCAGTATTTTTACTTCCGTATTTGGAAGCCAAAACCAGGTGTGGGTGCCTAACGCAGAATAGTTGCAAATCTTTCCCTGATACTTTTTCTTTGTGTAGGTCCAACGGTTGGTTTTTGCCTACAAATACTGATGCAAAATAGGGAACATACCCGTACAGCATATACATATAGTAGCTGCTGTCTTACAATAATACAGCTGCAAACCATGCCAACGTGCTTCATTCCCACGAGTCAGCGCAGTTTTCAAATTGTTAATGTCCATGCAGTTTTTTGCAGACAATAAAAATGATTTGAAAACCGCACCGACTTTTATTAAAACTACATGTGCTGCATGTTGTACTGGACAATGGTTGTTGTTACGATCTGATTGTTTGCATTAAATGCTATGTACACCTTTCAAAGGGATTTTTTTTTTTTATATATAAAATGTCAGTCAGTGTGTTTTGTGCAACTATCTAATTAGTTTTTTATGAAAAAAATGTTTACTTTTTGAGATACAGCTGCTCTGTATCCTGCTGAGGGGTACAGTGTCAGCGTGTCCTGTGTGTCTCTGGCACGCAGGATCCTCCTGTAATAGATCACATCTAAGTTACTTAGATGTGATAGATTACAGGTGGATGCAGTAGACTACTCTATTGATTCCTCCAAAGAAATGGAAACCTTGCAAAATGGAGACAAACAGAAATCATTAGCAATGGAAGCGCTACCATTGAAAATAAATGGTAATGTAAACGGAAAGCTATGGTTTCCGTTTGGTTTCCGTTCGTGGGTTCCCATGACAGAAAGTTCTGATGGAACCCATGAATGGAACCCAGACGCAGATGTGAACCGAGCCTAATTATTACTGTATGATCTGTACAGATCGTGGAGGGTACTATTTTTTGGGGTACAAGCAACTCCCAGTATATCATTACCATTGTTTAGGTTATACTGGAAGCTGCTAACCTGACTTTGCAAATGATCTCTGTACTGAAATGCATTTATGTACTGAGCTTGGTTCTGTTGCTGTATATATGTACTTTGCTTGGTTTTGGTGCTGTATATATGTACTGAGCTTGGTTTTGATGCTGTATATATGTAATGAGCTTGGTTCTGGTGCTGTATATATGTACTGAGCTTGGTTCTGGAGCTGTATATATGTACGGAGCTTTGGTTTTGGTATTGTATATATGTACTGAGCCTTGTTCTGGTGCTGTATATATGTACTGAGCTTTGTTCTGGTGTTGTATTTATGTACTGAGCTTGGATTTGGTGCTGTATATATGTACTGAGCTTTGTTTTGGTGCTGTATTTATGTACTGAGCTTGGTTCTGATGCTGTGTGTGTGTGTGTGTGTGTGTGTGTGTGTGTGTGTGTGTGTGTGTTTATGCTTGGTTCTGGTACTGAGTATACATGTATGAGCTTGGTTCCGGTGATGTATATATGTACTATGACCTTAATTCTGGTCCTGTAATTGTAATTATATAGGATATATTTATAATACAAAATTGCAGATCAGATGGCATTGTTGCTATTCATTGTATGTTTAATCGAAACCTGTCTGGTAGTTTTCAACCCCTTGAACCGCCACCATGCGGTAATAAATTACCTGACAATATTTCCAAACGTTCCCATGTATGTTTGTTTCAGATACAGCAAAATCTATAAAATTAACTATTAAAATAGTTCACGCTATCTGCTAATTACTCTATAAAGGGTCATGGGTCGGTGCCGCTATCCTATAGAGTCACACAGTCCTAACGGCAAACCCTCCTTTCCATGCTTGGTTGACATCCCCCCGGCATGTTATACATCACTACCAGTCTCCTCCAACTCTCTTGGATGCACCATTGCCTTCTACTCCATGAGCATGCACCGTTCAGCGAGTTGTACTCTGCCCGGCTTCATCGCTGCACCGTGCATGGCAGGGGAGTAAAAGGCAATGGGGAGGTCTTTGAGTAATGTAGAACAGTCAGGGGGATGCCAATCAATATATGGGGGGCGCCATTTCAATTTTCACCTCAGGCAGCAGAAAAGCTAGAATCGGCCATGGGCGGCGGCACCACTGAAACCAGCCACCGCCACCCCCTACTGCACTAATTGTACCTTCCTTACAATGATGCTGAAGACTTGCCCCGCCGTTCAGCGCCTTTCAACGATGTTATCGGCGCGATGATGTCATCACACTGCTTCCGTTGTTGAAAGGCGCTATATATGGGGCACTATATACAAAAAATATCCTCTAGAATAACGAGCATGTTCATTATTCTTGTGGAAAAGCAGTGGATTCGTTGGAGTTATCAGGAACTATTCCTCTTTTCATTTACTCCTGTTTTAATAAATCTCCCCATGTCTTGTATAGCTGAAAGGTGGTCCCATATACTTTAGCCTAACACTGGCGGCTGCGTATGGCCTGCGGTGGGCCTGTGTGCTTAATAATGCCAGGGCAGATTTTAAGTCCCAGTCCGGCCCTGGAAACGTAGACTGTGCTGTAACTGGGGGAGGGGGAATAGCAGTGCAGGTGTGGCAGCAGATCAACATTTCTGGGGACATGACAGATCTTCTTTAAGAAGGGCCCTGAGAATAGAATGAAACATATACAGCAAGTTTCTCAGTTGGCTCACACATTTTAGAAACCACTGCAGTCTGCCACACCTGTACCCTCTTATGAACCCGAGCAAGTTGAATGGTTGAACCTTTTTGAATCTCAGAAACTTTATCGTTGCCAAAATAATCTGTCTGTTCTGGTAAAGATATTGTCTTTCCACAATTGTCATAATAAGCCACGGAAATTCTCTTCCTAGGCCTAGCAGAGGAAGGGAGAATTACATTATCTGTTCAGCTTTCTAGCCAAAGCCCCAACTTCGTGAGTGACGCCTTTCTTTATTCTACTGAATAAGTTCCATTGAGTCTACTGAAAGTTCCATTGACAAGGCCATGTTCTAACAATACCGCATCCCCCTGCAAACTCTGCCTAAACTACTCTACATTTTTTCTGTGGGTGGCAAGTGTTACCAGGAGTCATTTATTTTGCCACCACTCCTTTTACTATTTTTGTGGGTTCACTTCATCCAAAGGTGTGGTTGCCTATGTATTCATACACCTACTATTAACTGGTTGTTTGCAGATATTCTATCTTGGGGTCCTGGGATTCTACCAGAAATGTATATGCTCTTTTGCTGAGGAACTTCTACCACATCTTCTCTACAATCGTACAATTGACCTGCCTGTGTTTTCTCCTTTTTCTCCTCCTCATGGTCAGGTGTACCTCTCATTTTGTAGATGTAGACCATTCTCCAGCCATAATGAAAAATTATGAAAGAAAATGTATCCAAAAGTTGTCATCTTCTGTTGGTGTAGAAATTTTCTGTCCAAAAGGGGGATGGGTCCTTCCATCCTTGTACAGATTACCATGGAATTACTATTAAAAATGTGTTGTCCCTTTATTCAAAACCGTTTGATCATCTCTAGGTGGCTAGGATCCTCATGAAACATAATTGAAGGGGAGCCTTTAACTTGATCCACATATGCCAGGCTGACGAGAGAAGGACAGACTTTATTGCAAAGCATGGACACTATGAGTATCTAGTCATGTCATTCGGACTGTGCAAAAATCCTGCTTTCTTCCAAAAACTTGTAAATAACATTTTCCTGAGCATCCTCAACTCTTGTGTAGTCATGTACCTAGATGACATAGTAAATTTCTCCCCAGATACTAAGTGCCATTGTGCTCATGTAAAAATTGTGCTTCAGCGATTAAGAGACAATAAGCAAAACTCGAGAAATGCGTGTTTTGTGGTGTCAAAGCTGAAACTTCTATTATATATTGTGTCTGCGAATGGATTTGAAACATATCCCCAATGTAACATCCCCGTGTTCCAGCGTTGTCAATCAGTCCATCCAGCCGCCGTTAGAGTCATGACGGGGCTGGCAGGGATGCCAGGTGCTACATGCTCAGAGTCTGGCCAATCAGAGAACTACTTGCCATATTTAAAATGGCAATAAACTGGCATCATTGGCAGTTATAGGTGTATATACCTATGCTAGGATTGTGCCACCTTGCTATTTCCTGCGATTGTATTTTGACTTCTGATTTGACTTGGCTTGTTTGAGTCCCTTTCTGCTTCACTACCCTATTGAACCGCATATCCGGCTTTGTTAAAATGCCGTTATGGAATCTTTGGCTTGTCAGACTACCCTCCTAAACTACCATGCTAACCTGTGCCCACATAGTAAAGAACAAATTAACTATTTAATTAATATAGTAAAATGTTACAAATATAAATACATGAAATGAGAAAAAAATATATAAAACTTTCAAAAAAAAGCAAAAAAGAAATAAGAAAAAAAAGCTCTTTATCTCCCCAAAAATTGCACACCTATCCAAACGCACGCACACCAATATTAGAACCAAAACACCCACAGTCATGAAAAGGGTTAAATTGACAAGCATGAGAATGTAGTAACCTTCATTTTCTTTCTGGCCCATACATGCTGAGTGACAACAACAATTACCCTTGACACTCAGCCCACTAGAGCAAAGGTAAAATTATTATTTCTGCAATACATAGACTGGTAGATTTACTCTTTGAATACTTGCAGGGTATCATCTGAGTCTTCCTTTCAAACCATAGAAGGGATCCAACATATATTTATTAAAATTCATCTTTTATCATGTTTCTTTGTATGCGCTTTTTGAGTATGTAGTTTGTTCAAGTTAGGCTATGTTCACATCTGCGCTGGGGCTTCCATTCATAACAAAATGCAGCATAAATCGGGTCACTGGGCACTCCGGTGACGTGATCTTGTACTGGGAAAAAATTATACATAAAAGGCAACGTGGTTGTCCAAATATATAGGGGCTAATATATCAACCTTTCTATGCCAGTTTTCTGCCATAGAAAAGTCACAAAAAGGCCCAGAAGTTGAAAATTGTGACTTTTGGCATTTTTGCGCCACTCTCGCCATGCTTGTGGAAATGGGGCTTGGCTTCATGAAAATGGGGCAGCCCGACAAAATTATTATAATTTACACAAAACTGGCCTAAACTATAGTGGAAACCTACACTCCTGGCTGGCGTAGATTTCACTCTATAGTGTGTAGTGAGGTAGCGGCCCATGCTGGGTCCCTACCTTGCCCCCCCCCGACCAGACTACCCTTGTAGACATTTAATTTTATACTCACTTCTCCACTCCTGTTCTCCCCTCCGGTTTCCTCATCATTCCAGCGCGGCTCATACAACGTAATGATGCCAGGCAGCGTCACAACATTATTTTCAATGCAGCACTGATGACGTTGAAGTGCTGCATCAAATATCATGCCCGGAGGTAAGTATGTGTTTTTTTTTAATGTTATAGGCAACGTGGGGTTAATTTATGATGCATGACCGTGGTCATTGTGTCACACGTCCCGGACGAAAGATGCACCACGTTTAGTAAAAGGCTTTTGCCTCTTAATAAATGTTACATAGTTGATGAGGTTGAAATGAGACACAGGTCCATCAAGTACAACCTATAATCCTACCATGTTAATCCAGAGTAAGGCAAAATCCCCTTGCGGTTGATGTCAATTGCCTCATTAGGGGAAATATTCCTCCCTGACTCCAAATATGGCAATCAGAATAAATCCCTGGAACAATGTCCCATCTCCAGAATCTAGTACTCATAACTTGTAATATTATATTTTTTCAAGAAAGCCATCAAGGCCCTTCTTGAACTTGTTCAAAGAATCAACCACAACAACATCCTGTGGCAAAGAGTCCCATAGTCTCACTGCTCTTACAGTAAAGAATCTCTATCAGTAATGATGGTGGTGAAACCTTTTTTCCTCTAGTCGTAGAGGATGCCCCTTGTCATCGTTACAGGCCTTGGTGTAAAAAGATAATTAGAAAGATCTCTGTACTGTCCAAAAATATATTTGTACATTGTAATTAGATCGCCCCTAAGCTGTCTTTTTTCTAAACTGAATAGCCCCAAGTTTGATAACCTTTCTTAGTACTGCAATCCGCCCATTCCTTTAATTACCTTGGTCGTCTTTCTTTGCACCTGTTCTACTTTAGCCATAAACTTCTTATACAGATGTGCCCAAAATTCTACTGAATATTCCATCTGTGGTCTGACTAGTGACAAAAACTACTGTATGCTCTTGTCATGAGCATCTATGCCTCTTTTGATACATCCCATGATTTTATTTGCCTTGGCAGCAGCTGCCTGGCACTGGTTGCTAAAGGTAAATGTACTGTCCACCAATATCCCCAAATCTTTTTCAGTAGTAGTTTTACCATTTAATGCAGAATTGTCACCCTTTAAGAGAAAAAAATTATATAAAAAGTCTGCAAAAGTTTGAAATGCTTTAGAAAAAAACAAAGTACACATATTTGTTATCCTCATAACCGTAATATTCAGAAAAAAAAGAATTCAACAGGTTATTTAGTTTTAGCAAAAGAATGTTATGAAAAACAAAATTAAAAAAAAGATGGAATTGCTATTTTCTGTATCTGCACCTCAAAAAAAATAATATAAATTACACACAAATGCTTGCTAAAAAAAAACACTATAATTTTTCCTGCATAAAACAAGGCTTCATAACTCTCTTTAATGAAAAAATGAAAGCGTTATGGCTGCTAAAATGTTGAAAAGCATAAACAAAAAATGCACTGCTAAAATTCTCTTCCTCATCAGGGAATTAGGGAAATTTTTCCTTCTTAACTATGAAAATGTCAATTAAAATAAGTACCTTAATTAACACCCCCTTCTCCAGCAATCTAGTACATATAATTTGTTATTTATAATATTATTTCTGTCATAGCAAAGGCGTCCAGACCACTTTTGAAATCTTTCAATCAATCAACCATCACAACATCCTGTGGCAGAGAGTTTCATAGGCTCATTGCTCTTACAGAAACCAAACTAATCTATGCTGATGGTGAACCGTTCTTTCCGGGAGACGAAATTCACACGAACGAGTGCGTTTTGCTTGCGCAAAAAATGCAGCGTTTTTAGCGCGTTGCAGTTCCGTGGGTCATAAGTGTTTGGTGCGTGGCTGCCTGTTTTTCGCGCATATGCCATCCTTATGACACGCGGTTTTGAGGTTGAGAAAAAGAAATAAAGGAGGTGGTTTTATTTTTCCCTTCATTTCTTGATCTACTGTTGCGCGAATCACTGCAGTCAATGACTGTGTGATGCGCGAAAAACGCTCAAGTATAGGACATGTCGTGAGTTTTACGCAGCGGACACACGCTGCGTGAAAATCACGGACTGTCTGAACGGCCCCATTGAGTTACATAGGCCCGTGCGACGTGAACTACGCTCGTGTAAATAAGGCCTTAGATGTAGTGGGGTCCCCGTTATCATGGCTACAGGTCTAGGTATAAAAAGCAATAGTCTAAAAATGCACTTACAGCGTTTTTCTCAATTCTTTGAATGAAGAACTTATTATTGTTTTTAAAATGACTCATTTCAAAGCAAACATACTTTATTGTACAACTCTTTTTTATTTTATATCAATTGGTGGAAATTTTTCAAAGGCTATACACCAGCATTGGAGCATAAAAAAAAGTCAGATTATGGCACACGCAATATTTTCTTTATAATTTGCAACTTTTTGCCATTATTATGCTGCCTTTGCCCCTTTTTAAAAAGGGAGTAGGCGCGAAATTCCACCATTGTTCTATACGTTTTAAATTGACGCCGTTCACTGTGCGGCGTAAATAACACTTTACCTTTATTCTATGGGTCGGTACGATTACGACGATACTACATATGTATATCTTTTTTATGTTTTATAACTTTTGCACCATAAAAACACTTTTGAAATAAAATTATTTGTTTTTGCATCGTCGCTTTCCAAGAGCCGTTTTTTTGTTTTGTTTTTCCGTCAATCTAGTAATTTTTTGGGCTTGTTTTGGGGACGAGACATAGTTTTGATTGGTACTGTTTTGGGGTACATGGTATTATTGATTAACTTTTATTATGACTTTTTGGGGGGGCAATGGAAAAAAATAGCAATTTCGCCATTGTTTTTTGCGGTGTTTTTTTTACGACGTTCACCTTGCAGTTTCACCTTGCGATTTAAATTACATATTAACTTTATGGTTTGAGTTATTACGGTTGCGGCGATACCATATATGTGTACTTCTATTTATTTTTTACACTTTTACTAAATAAAACCACTTTTTATGGAAGAAAAAATATTAATTGTTTTACTGTAATTTTTATGAATTTTTATTTCACATTACTTACTTATTTTTTTTAGTCCCAGTAAGGGACTTTACTATGCGATCTTTAGATCGCTGCTATAATGCTTTGGTATACTTAGTATACCATATTACGTCCTAATAGGCACATGCCCAGGGCAGACCTGGGGTCTTTTATCAAGCCCCCGGCTGCCATGGCAGCCCATTGGAGGCCCGCAATTGCATTTGCGGGCCGCCAATGGGTGAGAGAGAGAGCTCCCTCCCTCTGTAAACAAGCTAAATGCCGCGGTCTCTATTGACGGGTTAAACGGCCACGATCAAAGTAAACTTCGAATTTTGTAGCAGATTTTGACCTTCCTGCACTTTGTTTGCTGTGCTTATCGTGGCGTTTTTCGGCCACGGCCGAAGAGCGCCGCGGGCCTAAAACGCAGCAAAAAAACACTTTCTTTGCCTTCCATCGATGTCAATGGGAGGTGAGAGACGGAAACGCCCGAAGAAAGGGCATGACGCTTCTCTTTCTCCCATTTAAATAAATGAGTCATTTTTGGCCTTTTTTTTCGCAGTTTCGACACGGTTTCCACGTCAAAAAACGCACCAAACAACAGGGCCTTATAGTCATATTTTCTTGTCATAAAGTGTTATTTTGTGTCACATTGAAGTGTTTACGTGCCTATTCCTTATCCCATCTCTTCACTTGAAGGCCCCATGCTGCCCAGAGCTGAGAAATTTAAACAATGGACAGCAGGGGTCACTTTCATGTGATACAACATAACACTTTACGACCCAGGAAATTTTACTATAGAGTGGCCAACCCCTTATAGGATATGGCTTACTTTGGTCCTTAAATGGGTTGGCTCATCAAGACAACCCCTGTGCTTATGCTTTATTAGGACACATGAATGTCATAAGGCAGGGTCCCCGCTTGGGAACCCCTCTCTGTGACAGGACAGAGAGCCTCTCTGTAAGAGTGGTTTTCTCACAGGAGGACCTGGCGCTCTTATGAATTGCATGGACGGCCAGTCATTTAAATGGTCTGCATGTAATGCTACATTTCCACTGCAGGCATAAAAGCAGCAATTCCACTGCAAAAGTAATAAAAGCTTTTTTGGGTTTAAAATTAATAAAATGGTTTATACTTACCACATGGGTGTTGTCATAGCGATGCTTTCTTCTGTTCTCCGTCCAGGCCGGCCTCCTGGGATGACTTTTCATTCCATGGGACTGCTGCAGCCAATCACAGACTGCAACAGTCACATGGGTTGCAGCGTCATCCCAGGAGCCCGGACAACAGAGGGACCCTTCACCATGACAATGGAGAACGGGGTAATAATTAACTTTTTTTCAACCGCTGTTTTCCGCAGCGAACATTCTGGCAGAAAAACTGAACCACAATTTGGTGTGGTTTTTCATGCAGAATTCCCTGCGGGTTTAAGGACAGATATGCTGTGTACTTTTACGCAGCGTATACCGCCGAGTGTGAACATGGCCTTCCTGTTCAAAAATCCATCCACAGGTACCAAAGGACCCAGTGTGTGCAAAAATAATAATTCTCCACACCATTACTTTACCTCCAGCCTGAACTGTTGACACCTTACAGGAAGCGTTCATCAATTCATGCTGCTCACGCCAAATTCTGACCCTCCCATCAGCATGGCGCCACAGAAATCTGGATACATCTGACCATGTGATGTTCTTCCATCGCTAAGTGATCCAATTTCTGCGATCTTTTGCCCACTGGAGTTTGGCCTGTTTTCCTTAGAAAGCACAGGCCCTCGGACTCGCTAGTCTAGCACTAATGACCATGCCTTGTTTGAAGTCGCTCAGATTGCTTAAACTTTCCTATACTAGTGTGAATTCACACTGAAAGTGATCCACGGAAAACTTGCTCACTTAATTTTATGCTGCACTCCTGGGTCACGGGTCTAATTTCAATACATTGAAGTTCATGAAAGGGCCGGTGTCTCTCATAAATTGGCAATTCAGTGTATCCCTTATCCTAATGACGATCTATGTGAAGTGGAAATAGTGATACTGAGCGTCCCCTGGTCTGGAGGAGTGGGGTGTTGTACTTAAATAGCGCCGATTCCTCAACTCAATCAGGCCTTATGAATTAGAAGGGCAGTCCCAATTGAGAAAATATAAAACTGATTACATAAAGTCCACCACAGTTTTTTTTGTTGATATTTATATCTTCAATAGACAAAACAAAATAGAACAATTAAGGCACTGTTCACATCTGCACTAGCTTTATTATCAGAGAAACAGAATAACGGGGAAAAATAAGCGCTTAATCCGTCGCATGACAACCAAAATGTCGCCTGACGGAACCCATTGACTTTTGAATGGGTTCCCTTGGGCTTCCGTCACGGTTTCTATTGCTTTGCCAGACAGAATAGCGCAGCATGCAGCGATCCCCTATAAAAGTAATGGTGTGTGCAAGTATGAACCAAACTGAAACCGAAGTAAACCATGAAGAGACTGCAGCACTTGCACGAGTGCCGGGACTCCTTCAAACAGCTGTTGGTCGGGGTGCTTAAAAGTAGCACCCTAACCGATCTAATACAGATATAATCGATATTAGGGTTATATTGTGTGGCATAAACCTCTTGATAAATTCCCTACTATGTGTTCTTTATTGTACATATGAAAAACTGCAATAAAAAATAAATAAAAGAAAAACAATTGAGACTAGATGGGCAGTCTCAAAACTGAAATTATAGTATCTCAAATAATCAAAAGAAAAGCTGGGACACAGAAGAGAATATAGATGTAAACCAGTCCTTTTGTCAGTATATAGTCAAAGAAAACAGTTTGATGCATGCCTTGAAATCCAACACATTTATAAATCACTTTAGGAAATAACCTTTAGGGTCCACCACATATAATGTCTTTACTCTGAAATAGAATAATCCTGAACTATGAGACTGCTATAAATTGTTCTGATTTCAGGATTGTCAGAAAAGTGGGATCAAAACAGTCTCTTAGTTTTATGAGGATAACTTAAAATCCTTTGATCAAATGACTAACCAAATGGATGAATGATTGAGGTTCCATCTCAGATGCTGACTGGAATCTAGCAATGAAGTCTATCACTGAGTTTTCTCCCTTTTGCCTCATACTGGATGTCTCAAACATTCTTACTGTGTTGTTTTCTCTATACTCCCACTATGTTGTATAAATTCAAGGTTAAAGAATCCCATTTATGCCTTAATTCTAAAGTTCACCCAAGCAGTTTGTCTCATTTGCATTTGGATTTGCCCCCTTCTCTCATCACTTTCTCCCAAGCATTCTCGGATAACCCTTTCTCGTGTCCAATCAGACTTATGTCAACATTCCAAAATGTTAAACAATCCTTAAAACACATTTAATATCTGCCATCTCCCCTTTTTACCAGAGCATAACTAAAAACTCTTGGACCCCGATGCAAAATCTGTAAAGGGTCCCAACCCATTCATGTGCCCTTCATAATATTGGTGTCTTTTTAGTTGGCAAAGAAGTCTGAGACCCCAGGGATAAGTTCCCGTGTGTGATTGCCACTTCTACACCCACTGCAGCTATGCCCCTGCTTTCTGCTGTAAATTATGTATCAGTAAGAAAACAATAATAACAACTGCCAGACACTGCTTTTCCTCTCATGTACTGAATGCACTGCATTCCCTACCCATATATTGTGAGTTCATTTGGGCAGAGCTTTCCTCTCTTCTTGTTTTGTGATTCTTGATATATTGTATTGGTTTATAGTTCCACCTGTCTACCATACAATGTAAAGCACTGCAAAATATGTTGGTGCTTTATAAATAAGGGTTAATATTATTCATAATTTTAGTTATAGTAATAATAGTAAGTTTCGTAACACTAATAGTGATGATAATAGAATGACAATGCATTTTATCATTTTATCAGAATACAGAAAGAAGCGTCTATTACCTAAAAACATGAACCTGAATGAGAAAAGGTGGAATAAGAACTATCTAGAAGAAATGCTGCTCCTTACTTCCCAAAATCTTCCCATAATCAAGGTAGAAGATAACTATATTATTGTCAAAGAGCTGGGAAGTGGTTCTTATGGACATGTTCTGCTTGCGTTAAACCAAACAAAAGGTATAAAAGAAGATATAGAAATGTATTTGTAATATGGTGCAATGTTTTATATAAATATTTAATATCCATTGAATTTAAGCTTAAGGCCTCATGCACACGACCGTAGTGTTTTTATGGTCCGCAAATTCCAGGACCGTGTTCCGTGAAATGTCCTCCACAGTTCATCCATATGTAATCCGCAGTTCATCCGTATGTAATCCGCAAAATGCGGATAAAAAAAAAAAGCCTAGGTAAAACAGGATGACGACAGAACTCATTCCCGGTCGTCGCCTAGCAACACTTCCACAAATCCGCAAACTGCGGTTGACACACGGAGGTGTACCCGCATTTTCTACGGGCCCATTGACTTCTATGGGCATGTCCGCATCGAATTTGCGGGCCGTAATAAGACATGTCCTGAGTTTGTGCGGCACGGATTTGCGGACATGCGGGGACCCGTGAAAACACGGATAGTGTGTATGGGCCCATAGAAATGAATGGGTCCGCAATTCTCCCGTGGCTTTTCGGGGGAATTGCGGATGAAAAAACACGTTCGTGTGCATGGGGCCTAAGATCATTAATATAGCAACATGTCAATAAAATAGCTGAAAATGAAAATTCCACTACAGAGGAAATGGCTGCTATTTAAGAAAACAGCAGTCTGTGTAATATATGGATAGCTAGAGTCCACCAGAGAAAGAGCCACTGCTTGTTAATGGCCCTACATTCTGGCTCAGGGGGATCCCATATGGGGATACCCTGCGATAATGTTCATATGCCCTAAAATATAATATGGGGACAACCCCTTTAAAACTGTTTGGGCTATGGAATATGGAAAAACACTAATAATAGAATTTTAAAGTATGTCTTACATTTTTTACATCATTTTATTGTTTATTTTTTACATCATTGTTTATATTTTGCAACATACTATCCAGGGAATTACATGTAACAATTATTCAACACAAATTGCACCAATATTGGACCTAAAAACGACATGGTGTTATAAGGATCTATTTACTATTACTTTAAAATGGAAAATAATAAAAAATAAAGTCATAAAAACTATACAAATCACAGATAGAATTTGTGGAATTCTTGCAATTTTTTTTATTAACCTTTATGTGGTAGCTATCTGGGTAAGTAGCACCTTCTACCCTCCTGTAGTTCCCCTTTTCCCTCCCAAGACTCTTTGTAAGTGTATGTTTACATGTACTGGATTTGCTTTAGAAAATTTTCGTAGCAAACCAAAAGGAAGTCGCAGGGAAATCCGCAGTGGTAGATCCGCAACTATTCTGCAACATAAATTGACATGCTGCCGATTGAAAAATTTGCACCACAGGTCAATTTGTGTGTGGAAAATATCCGCTGTGTGGGGGGCTCAGTGGCTAAGATGGAATCAGCCATATTTCAGGATTTAAAAAAATATATATATAGTTAGTGGCCTAAAAAAACACCACTAAAAAGTAAAAATAAACAGAAAAACTTTTTTAAACAATAGGTCTTTTTCTGAGGATAGATGGTCTTTAAGATCCATTCCACCTTTTCATAACACATTTGATTGACATTTGGCATTAATGAGCACAGCAATTCCACAAATTCACTTTTAAATGAACTATTATTGCCTTAAAAATTATGATTTAGTCATCGTGATTAAAAATTCTGTACTTCTAAATTTCTTTAGAAAATAAATGTATAAATATAGAAAGGCATCAATTTGACTACATTTGTCTAAGAAACTAATTTTTAAGCATAAACATTTAGTTCAAAAGGTCTTTGACCCCTTAAGGACCAGGCCTATTTTGGCCTTAATGACCAAGCATTCTTTTTCGGTTTTTCCTCCCCGCCTTCCAAGAGGCATAACTTTTTTTATTTTTATGTCGACATAGCCATATGAGGGCTTGTTTTTTGAAGGATGATTAGTATTTTTCTAATGCACAATTTTCGTGCGTATGTATATTAAATTGCTTAACATTTTTATAAAATTATTTAGGGCAGGAATTGTTTTTCGCATGTCAAATTGATGCTGCTATCTGATCACTTTATTCTATGGGTCAGTATGATTACGACAATACAAAATATGTGTAGGTTTTATTACTTTTGCACAATTAAAACTTTTAAACAAAAATTATTTGTTTTTGCATCGCCGCTTTCCAAGAGCCGTAACTTTTTATTTTTCTGTCGATGCAGCCATATGTGAGCTTGTTTTGTATGGGACAAAATGTCGTTTTCTTTGATATAATTTTGGGGTACATGGGACTTAGTGATTAACTTTTATTTTCGCAGTAGTTTTTGTGTGTTTTTTCATATAGATTTCACCCGACAGTTTAATTAATGTGTTAAATGTATTATTCGGGTCGTTACGATCGTGGCGATACCATATATGTTTGTTTTGGGGGTTTTACACATCTAGTAAACAAAACCACTTTTTATGAAAAAAAAGTGGTTCTATCATTTTTACTGTAATTTTTTTTTTCAATAAACTTTATTTAACAGTTTTAATTATTCCTGACAGGCAATATATTAGG
Organism: Rhinoderma darwinii; assembly: GCF_050947455.1. NCBI lineage: Eukaryota > Metazoa > Chordata > Amphibia > Anura > Rhinodermatidae > Rhinoderma > Rhinoderma darwinii. The sequence goes on along the minus strand of NC_134696.1, from coordinate 63,636,670 downwards.
CCATGCTTTTGGCACTGCCTAATAGGCACATAGCCAGGGCAGGCATGGAGTCCTTTGTTATGCCCTCAACTGCCATGGCAACTCGTCGGAGATCGTGTTCGCAAGCCGCCATTCAGTGACAGAGGGAGCACCTTCCCTCTGTCAAACCACTTAAATGCCACGGTCGCTATTGACCACGGCATTTAAGGGTTTAAACAGCAGGGATTGGAGGTTTTTCCAATCCTAGCCATCAGAGCGGGAGCCCGGCTGTCATTCACAGCCGGGATCTCATGCTGTTTGCGCGTGCACAGCTTCTGTGCCCGCACGATCACAAGCACGTAGCAGAATGCGCGAATGGCTGCCTTTCTATGCCGTGCATGTACGTGATTCAGCATCAAGGTGTTAAAGTTGTCCAGTCTTGAATACCCCTTCTAATATTCCCTGCAAAATATAGAGATTTTTTCAAAAGCACTTAAATTTTAAGAAGGCCAATTTCCCCAGGTTAAGGGCTTCACTTCAGAACATACATTGGGAACAACCAATGTCAAATAACGGTGCGTATGCAAATTGGGAAATCTTAAAATTAAAATCCACTTTGGTAATTATACTGCAAAATAGTAAACCAACTTCTCCAGAGTGCGTAAATATCCCATATGTGGTCATAAACTGCTGTTTGGGCATACAGTAGGGCTCAGACGGGAAGGAGTGTCATTTTGCTTTTGAAGCACAGATTTTGCTGGATTGCTTTCTGGGCACCATGACACATTCGCAAAGCCCCTGTGTGACCAAAACAGTGGAACCCCCCCCCCCCCCCAGAAATGACCTCATTTTGGTCCTTTTACCCCACCGATGTTTTCCAGAAATTAGTGTGCACTTGATGCTGCAGAGTGAAAATGGATATTTTTCTATACATATGCCATTTCAGTGTCCAATATGTTGTACCCAGCTTGTGCCAAAATGAAAAGACAGCTCTTTAATTATTATTCTGTGTTTCCCGCTTTTAGAATCACCCTAGATGTGGCCCTAATCTTTTGCCTGGACATTTGACAGGGCTCAGGAGTCAAAGAGTGCCATGCGAAATTGAGGCCTAATTTAGTAATTTACAAAGTATTGATTCACAATTGCAGAGTCTCTGATGTAAAATAATAAAAGAAACCCCTGAGAAGTGACCCCATTTTGGAATCTACACACCTCAAGGCTTTTACTAAGGTGTGTAGAGACCCCACAAGTCTTTTCCATAAATGTATGTGCCTCGGATGGTGCAAAGTAAAAAAATTTCCCTAGATAGGCCATTTCAGTGGCAAGTATATGGTGCCCAGTATGTGCCACTGGAGACACACACACCCAAAAAATATTAAAAGGGTTCTCCTGGGTATGGCAATGCCCTATATGTGGAAGTAAACTGCTGTTGAGCACAGGATAGGGCTCAGAAAGGAGCACCCTTTGGCTTTAGGAGCATGGATTTTGTTTGGTAGTAGTTTTGTATGGGGTATTACTGGTATTTCTGTCTATAATGTGGGCCATATGTAAGCTGGCTTGAGAAAGACCCTCCACCTGTCACGAGTTGAAACGTTGCCATTTTTTTACTGGATGTTTGACCAATAAAAGAACATATTGATTGAAACTTGGGAGACGTGTGCTGCTGTTCACCATGCTTTTTCTGAAGATTACATTACGTCAGACTGGGTTTGTCTGATTTTACAGCGTGACACAGCTCCTGATAACGGGATTTGTGCTGCTTCAAATATTGTATTTCCTGAATATAATCATGTCACACGCTGTAAAATAAAGCAACACACAATATCTAAAGTGCCCCTTTAGATATTGCCCCACAGAGAGCCACTGTTTATAGTGCCCCTCCATAGAGCCCGCTGTAGATGGTGCCCCGAAAGCCCACTGAAGATGGTGCCCCATAGAGCCCCCTGTAGATAGTGCCCCTCAGTGATAGTACCCCGTAGAGCCTCCTGTAGATAGTACCCCCATAGAGCCCCCTATAGAGCCTCTTGTAGATAGTTTCCCCTGTAGATAATACCATTCACAATGTTCACTAAGTAAAATGAAACCTTCTACACTCACCTGTTCCTATTTCCTTGCGTCTTCTAGGCCTCTACTAGCCAGAGCTGCTTCTTAGCAATGACGCAGGGCGCGATGACCTCATATTGCCGCCTACATCATTGAAAGCTGCTAAATGGTTTGGCAAGGAACTAATGTTCCCTGCCAGTGCTAGAGAATTGTTCAATTGTATCTGTGTCCTATAGATGCAGATTGTAGTGCAGGAGGGGGTGGCTGCTGTTGGTTTCGGTGCACGGAACAGAATGCTCTGTAAAGCGGTAATATTATGTACAATAGTGTCCTACTGGCTTTAGATGCAGTTGATTGACATTGCATGCTGTTATTTAGTCTATAATCTACAAGTACACCCAGATCCTACTCAGCAAATAACTCTCCTAGGCTTACTCCCTCTAGGACATATGGTGCATGCAAATTATTAGTATTTAGATTCACAAATTTACATTTATCACGTTTGAACCTTATTTGCAAAATAGATGCCCAAATACTCAGGGCTTCCAAGTTAGCTTGTAATTCATGAACATCTTCTATTGACTGTACTCTACTACATATGGCTTGGAGTCATCTGCAAAAATAGAAATGGTACTCTTAATCCCATCTGCTGTATCATTGGTAAACAAGTTAAATAATAGTGGTCCCAGCACTGAACCTTAGGGTACACTACTTATAAGGTGACCATTCAGAGTAGGAATCATTGTCCACAACATTCTGGATATGGTCCAATTATAAACTAAACTTCCTAAACCTATAGACCTTAATTTACCCATTAGGCGTCTATGAGGGACAGTGTCAAATGCTTTTGCAAAGTCACTTTATCAACAGCTGCACCTCTATCCCGACATTTACTTACCACCTCATAAAAACACATCAGGTTAGTTTGACAACTTCTGTCCTTAGTAAAACCATGCTGGTTATCATATATTGTAACGTTCACCGGGGTTGTGGACGCACTTGGCCACTCCACCATAACGGAGTAGCAGCTGACCAAACAAATATAGGACAGTCACTGGTCGATGGTACCTGGATGGCAGGCTGGTGCCGGATAGCTGAAAGCTGGCTTGTGCTGGATTATTGGAAGCAGAACTGGTCTCAGACACTGGACTCGTCTCGGACGCTGGACACGGACACCGAAGTCGTCACGGACACTGGACTTGTCACAGACACTGGACGCAGATACTGGACTCATCACGAACACTGAACTTGACAGGGACACTGGATATTCACAGAGACAGGTTTCAGGAACAGGCTACAGAACCTTCGCAGACTAACACTGAGTTAGCAACAACATTGCTCAGGCACTTGGGAGATGGAGGAGGTGCCCTAAATAGTCCTGTGAAACAACAGGGGTGATTGGGAAACAGAATTTTGTGCGCACTGGCCCTTTTAGAGACGTTCAGAGCACTAGTTATACGGTGGGCGTGAGCCGCAGTAGACTGAGAGCGCCGAGAGAGGCACGAGACCCGGCAAGGGGACCACTGGCAGATTTGGGGCCCACCTCCGGCGTTACAAATATACTATTATTTTCTTACAAGCCTATCGAATATTTTTTCAAACAATGGATGTTAAACGTATGTCTATAATCACCCTGGGAAGACCTAGAGACCTTTTTAAAAATAGGCACCATGTTTGCTTTGTGCCAGACTATTGGTACTTTGCCAGTCATTACAGATAATGTTTAAAATAACGGTTTGGATTTTTTAAAGAAAAGTTTCAATTATTTCCCAAAATGGGATCCAATACTGTTTTTTAAGCAGTTGTATTCCCATATGAGTAATTCCATATGAGTAAGTGAGGTGGGATTTTTTTGGCTTCCCTCACACAAGCAATTAGTTTTAATGTGTAATTACCCAGTGGGTTGATTGCAAACGACACTTTTCTTTTCCTCTCTTGCGTCTGTTTCAGAAACTGCATGGGGCTTATTTCCCACAGTATCATTTAAACACAATGTTATCTAACATAGTACCCCATTCATAGAAAAGGAGGAGAATTTGTTGAATCCCAGTGATACCCCGCTAGCATGAGAGGTCAGGGTACAAGTAAAAAGTAAGTTATCCTGTTACTTTTTAATATTATTACATTTAATTACTTACTCAACTGGCATAAACACATATCTAGCCTATTTTTTTTTCTCAAATTATCACCTTCTCTGTTGGCAGAAAAATGTATCCTTCTTTAATAGGAAAAGATAAAAATTAGATGGGCTGTAGGAAGGATGCTTTTAAATTTTCCAGTGTCAACTTTTGAAGAGAGTTACTCGGCCATAAACAGTATGTTAATCAGCACTATCAAGCAAAAGCAGCCCATCCTGGAACAGCAATTCCATTGGTTTTACGCAGCTTGTCATTGCCCCATTTCCATGCATCATAACTCTGGAACCATATACGGCTTTACGTTAAGAATGAATTTCAATTGGCATAGTGCATTTCACCTTAGCAAAACAAAATTATAGATCTGACCTCTATCATTCACTCACATTGTATGGTAACCATTGCTAAACTGACTGTATCAACTGAACGGAGATGGGTGCATTTTCATTGTGCAATTGTCACGAACAAATACACAGTAAACAGTGAGGTTCCTGTTCTTCCCAAACCTCTGTCCCTACCTACTTGTACGACCCGACCTAAACGACGGCGCATAACTGGGCGGCATTCCCTATACTAGTACCAGTGAAACTGACAAACGGATAAGACCGAGACAGTACAAAATAACAAAGGGTCACCTGGGAAGTACACGGAGGGAGAGGCAGGGCAATTGCGCCGCAGACAAGTCTGGGCGCAAAAGGCAGAGTCAGGCAAGGCAGGGTCAAACCGGGTGAGTGTGGAAAAAACAAAAAAGTCAGAAGTGAAAGAAAAGTCAGGAGTCCAGCCGGGGTCAGGTCACAAAGGAGTCAAAATGCAAGTCGCTCAGGGGAGACAAACTAGGGAAAGCACCAGGCTAGGAAAATCTAATTACAGGCAAAGACCTACTAACCCAGGCTGAACTAAATAAGGAGAGGACGGGAGTGCAGGAACATCAGCCAGGCTTTGATTGGCCTGACGCTTCTGAGCTCCTATTGGCTGCAGACTGCCTCAGTCTGCCAGGCCGGGCGACGCCCAAGCGAGTAATTCTTGACGTCCTGGAGACCGAGGGAGCAGCAGGAACGGAGTATGTGACAGCAATAAGCTGAACTTACCATTTATTTGCCATCGTCTAAACACCCTGTTCAGGTACTGAAGACTGTAAAGTTGTGAAATGGTAGCCACACAGAGATGCCGTTTTTAAATGAGAATTTATTAATTCAAGGGTTCTAAGCATTTTGTGTCTACATGGTCATGAGATCCAAATCTGGTAATTGGTATAACTCTGACAGCCCAGTCCATACATACAAGGCATATATGGTGGTCCTTGGGCAGAACAGAGGTGATTCCTCTGGCCTCTTCCAGTGAAGGCAGTACAGCTTTTAGCCTGGGGAGAAAGAACGATTGCAGTTGAAAACTTGGAGTCCACACGGTCACGATCTGTGGGTATGTGAACCCACTGGGCCGTAACGCCATAGCGGGATAGCAGCTGGCCACACAGTGTACCAAGTAAAGTCTATAGTCCAAGTAAGGGTACCTGTGATAGTTCAGACAGTAGGGATGCTTAGGCTCGGATGGGACCTTGGCAGCAGGCCCCAGGCGTGGTGTAACACAGCAGACGTGATCGGTGGTACAACACGACTCCAACTCTCTAAGGTACAGGAACAAGGTAGCACGGGATACAGGATGCAGGTAGCAGAAACGGGGAACTGGAAAACACTAAGGGACCATTTACAAGACTAACACGGGTTAACACAACAAAGTTCAGGCAATGAGTAAAAGGGGCAGGGCCCTTCTTATAGTCCAGGGTGATTAGACAATTCTAAACATGTGTGCGCGCTGGCCCTTTAAGGCCATGACCGAGCTCGCGCACGCACACTAGTGGTCACTGCAGGCCAGGACGGCCGCATGTGCTGGCATCTCCCAGAAGGAAGGCGTCTGCAGGATGAAAGGAGTCTGCGGCCGCAGACGTTACACACACGAACATGTACCTTTCATAATGCCACCACTGCTACATCTGTTACCATCTTTTGGGAAGCACTTCTGGGTTACTTTTTTGTTCTTTTGTTCTACACTGTCTTTATGTACTGTAACAGCCTCTTTTATTAATGAAACGCAGCTCATAACCCTTAATCATATTAAATCAGAACTGTAAGTGGCCCTGGGGAAAAGCTTCCACCTTATAGACTAGTATGATGAATAACCATTTAATGTAGCAGATCTATAGATTTTCTTTTTCAATTGGCCTAAATGCCAGTCATTCAATGGGAAATTGTACAAATTTGATATCTCATGCGGATACATTCGGGTCTCAAAATCTTACAAACCTGTGTGATCACATTAGTTTTCCAAGTATTAGTACAGTAGGCACATATATAAGTGGAATAGATAACCCCTAAATACAATGGAAAAACACACAAAACAAAGCAGGCAAATCATGAGTAATTGCACAATCCAATAACTAAAAAACAAATGTGGGCTTTGTTCACATTTGCATTGAAGGCTCTGGTGAAAATGTTATCAGATTTTACGGGAGGAATAGTTGCATGCACTGCTATTCTTCTGGTCAAAACCCAATGGATTCTATTGCAAGTCAGTGGGATTCGTCGGGCATACTTGGTATCAGTTAGACGAGGATCCGGCAGTCTGTTATAAACAGAAGCCATAAACCAAATGTGAACATAGTAGTTAGAACTAGAGGCTTTACAATTTCATGAAGTTTGCAAAAAACAAAACAGTGCACAGATACAAAAACTGTGTGTGAATGGCACACATCCTATTTCAGCAGTTTAGTCTTTCATTTTCTCTCAAATGTTTTGTGCTTTATAGTATCATCAATGACAGAAAATTACAGAAACATTAGGCATCATGCACATGACCGTAAAGATTTTTACTGTCTGCAAATTTGGTTCCGCCGTCTACGGACACACATCAGTAGCCGATCGCAATTGTGGAAGCACCCATAGACTTCTTTAGGCGAGTCCGTGATGCAATTGCGGCCAAGAATAGGACATGTTCTATATTTTGCTGATCGTTTCTCCAGCCCGGACATAGATACGCAATTTCATCTTTACGGATGGAAACTACAGTCATGTGCACTGTGCCTTACATACATAAATTGAGACATAATGATGTATTTTGTTTCCTTTTTATTTTAGGAAATTTAATGGCTCTTAAATTCATGCAGAAAAACAAGACCGATCTTCACATGTTCCTAATCGAGTATTGTGTTTCACTATGTCTCTCAACTCACCCATGCATCATTGGTACTTTTGGAATTGCCTTTCAGACAGAGAGACATTACATATTTGCCCAAGAGCTAGCACATGATAATCTGTTCTCTCTTATGAAGCCCCAGGTATGTAATAAAAAATAAGAATATTATTGGGTATAGTAGTTTTTATTATGCATTAAACGGATATAAAACAATCAAGTACTGCTTAACCACTGAGTAATGTTCATAGATGCACATGCACGTTCATGCCATGAGTACATATGGGACGTCAGTGAGTAAACGCGTTATTAAGTGAACGCTTAGTTTATGTCAAAAGTCTTCACATACTTATGTCACACATTTGAAAAAGTAATTACCCCAATAAACTTAATACCGGCTTGTGTCACCTTCAGCAGCATCAACTTGCTCAACTGTTGGTATGATGTCCTTATTCTGGAATGGTGTTTTGCTTTACACAGATGTAAAGGGACCCATGTCTTCAAAAAAGTTTCCCTTTAAAAGGAAAGCGGTCATGAATTTTTTTATTTTTATAAATGTATGTTTTTGTTTAATAAAATATGATACTGATTTTATTTTTTTACACACAATGTTTTTTTTTTATTAACATTTTCTTACTTTACTGGGGGCTGCCATGTTTTATTTCATCTGTGTATGTGTCTCTTAACGACACATACACAGATGGAATACGGCAGCTACAATGCATAGGACACAATGAACGTCTCCCGTTCATTGTGTCCTCCGCTTCTGCTATCTCGCTATCTCGCTCTGTACTGCACAAGCGCAGTTCAGAGCGGCCCACTTTGAAGACCGGCCGCACTGCAGGTAAGGTGTGCTACGGTGTCTCTGTCGCTCTCCCACGGCCCCCCCCCTCGCACACCTGCTGTAACTCTGTGTGCGTGTGTGTGTGTGTGTGTGTGTGTGTGTGTAGCAGAGCTGTGTGTGGGTGCACAGAGTGTTGTGTGTGTGTGTGTGTGTGTGTGTGTGTACAGAGCTTTGTGTGTGTGTGTAGCAGAGCGCTGTGTGTATAGCAGAGTGCGGTGTGGCCACGCAGCAGAGCGCTGTGTGGCCACGCAGCAGAACTATGTGCGTGTGCGCACACACACACCAATCCCCCCCAAACATGCAACTGTGCAGGGTGCTTGTGGGAAGGTTGTGTGATGATGGGCATGTGTGTGGGCGGGGTGCTTGCAGGGTGCTGTTGGGGGGGTTGTGTGCAGGGTGCTTGTAGGGGGGGGTTGTGTGATGGTTTGCGTGGGCGTGTGTGTGTGGGGGGGTGCGTGCAGGGTGCTTGTGTGATGGTTTGCGTGGGTGGGTGTGTGTGTGTGCGGGAAGTACGTGCAGGGTGCTTGTGGTGACCTCTAGTATTTATTGTGGGGAGAAGACAGAAGTCGCTGTAGGTGAGTATAAGTATTTATATTTTTCATATTAGCAACTTTATTTTTTTTTGTTTTGCAGGTTCCGCTGGACATATTGGACTACATTGTATATTTGGTGGACTACTGCGATGATCTACGTTTTGTTTTTTTGTTTGTTTTTTAATAAAATGGTTAACAAGGATTGTGTGGGGGAGTTTTTATTTCAATAAAAGTATTTTCTTATGTCTCTGTGTTTTTTTTAATACTTTATTAGCACCTTAGTAATGCCAGTTGTCTGTTTGACAATGTCCATTACTAAGGCGGGGCTTGGTGTTCGGCAGTAAAAAGCTAGCACTAACCCCCATTATTACACCGGTACCCATCACCACCAAGGGTATCGGGAAGAGCCGGGTACGATCCAGTACCCGACCATCTGTTGTGATGGCTGGGCACTGGGGTGGCCGCAGGCTGGTATTATTAGGCTGAGAAAGTGCCAGAAACCGTGGGCCTTCCCACCCTGGTAATGCTAGGCTGCTGCTATGTTGTACCTGGCTGGTTATGAAAATAGGTGGGACCCTGCGTGTTTTAAAAAAAAAAAAAATTAAAATTAAAAAATGACTTGGGATGCCCCCCATTTTTTATCACCAGCCAGATGCAAACCAGCAGCAGCAGGCTAGCATTACCAGGGTGGGAAGAGCCACTGTTTTTGGCCCTTCCAGCCCAATAATACCAGCCTGCTGCCACCCCAGTGCCCGCCCATCACTACGGATGGTCTTGTGCTGGATCGTACCCGGCTCTTCCCGATACCCCTGGTGGCAGTGCGTACCGGGGTAATAATGGGGGTTAGGATCAGCCTTTTTACTTGCTAACATTAAGGCACGCCTTAGTAATGGACGTAGTCAAACAGACAACTACCATTATCCAGGCGCTAATAAAGTATTAAAAAAACAGAGACATAACAAAATATTTTTATTTAAATAAAAACCATAGATCATCGCAGTAGTCCACCGAATCTACAATGTAGTCCAATAGGTCCAGCGTAACCTACAAAAAAAATTATGTTAGGCTTCAAGCACACTTCAGTGAAATGCTTCAGTGTGCTATTTGTTTTTTTAACGATAGCACACTGACCCATTCATTTCTATGGGGCCATGCACGCTTCCTCTTCATTTGCAGGTTGTTTTTTTGCAGTTTTTGTGTGCGTAATTAGGACTCCCACTGACTCTGGGTACATTTGGCGCATTTTATGCGCCAAAGAATTGATCCAACACTTCTATTTTTATGCAACACGTTTTTTAAAAACGCTTGCTTTCCCGTTGATGTGAATGGGAATCTTAAACAAGCGTTTGACGCTTTTTTTCAGGTGTTTTTTTACTAATTTTGTGTGCGCTTTTTGATGCATAATTAGGACTCCCATTGACTATGGGAACATTTGGCACGTTTTACATGCAAAGGAATTGACTCAACACTTCTTTATTTACACAACGTGGTTTTTAAATCGCATGTGTAAAAAAACACGTTGTATGTACTAACAGCTCGCTTTACCAATTACTGTATGTAAATGAAAAGTGTAATCAAGCATTTTTTTATGCAGTTTTTGGCACATAACATGCGCCAAAAAAAACGCGTCAAATACACGCAGTGTGAACCTGTCAGTCATTCACGACAGGGGCTTTGCTCTGGACTTTCATCATTCTTAGCCTTTTGGTGTGCCCTAGAGCTTCTATCAGCTGCATTGTTAAAAGCACTCCCAAAATGGGAGCTAGACAATGCTTAGCAATTTGAAGACACATTTTCCTGGCTTGTAGCCAAAAATAGGCAGGGGGTGAGTCTCCCTCTCACATTTACGGAAGCTGTGTCAGGTTGCTTTCCCTTATTCACCTTGCTGTAATTCTGGGAACTGCTCCCTCTGTTGGCCAACATAGGAAAACATGTAAAATTATTATTTAATTTGTAATACTTTCCACCTTGTGGAAGAAAAAAAAAAAAAAAGCAAAAAAACTTTAAAAATAGAATAAAAATAAGTAAATAACTTAAAAAAAAATATATATATATATATATGGCGACACATTCCCTTTAACTTATCAGTCATCAGAACATTATCCTAAAAGGCTCAGGGTTATTAAGGTGTTTTTTGCCAAATAAGAGGAGTCTTTATGTTCCTTTAACAGTACCTTTCTCATTGAGCCTGTCTCATCGATACCATTTTTGCAGAGTCTCTTCCTAATAATGGGGTCTTAACATTATTTGAGATGGGCAAGGATCATCAAGGCCCTTTTCAGACTTTCTCTTGTAGAAATTTGAGTAGGCCTGCAACTTCTTGAGAAGACTCACCATTGTTCCAACTTTTCTCTATTTGGAGATAATGGATCATTAATGGAGCCCAGAGCCTGTTATTCAGTGCATCTATGCTATTTAATCAGATAATCTGATAGTACAAATGCATGGAAGCTGTTTTCCCTTTAACTCCCATTTATTTAATATTGCCGTTTTTTTCTCCAATGGCAAATCTTGAATAAAGCTTTTTTAACAAAGTAAAATAAGAAATATAAACAATAAAAATGAGTATTAATAAAATTAATGGGATTTTGTAATTCATCATAGGGTGTTCTGAATTGAGGGACCGTTCACCCTACATTCCTGCTGAGCTAAGTAATGCCCACTGGTGCCGGCTTTTTATTTATTTAATTAAGTGATCACTGGATCCAATCACTCCTTGCCCTTCTTTCCTCTTCTCCACGTCCCCCCTTCCCTTATTTACAGTATAATATCATTACCAATAATTTTAAAGCCCTATAAAATTTAATGAATTTAATAGATACTGCAGGAACCCATCTTTTATCCTATTGAACGACTTCTTTGCATCCACTGTTAGGAGCAAAGCAAGTATTTTTGTTCCCTGTACTACTTGGATTAGGTTAATAAACACCATGTACCATCAGAGTCTTGCCTCCCAGGTGAAAAGACATCCTGATTGTGGAAAATAAACAGCCATCAGTGAACACCAGAACTTCTGGAACAATGTGCCTTTGACCGAAGAGTCAAAGATAGGGTATTGCGCCACAGTACCAGGAGACCAAGTTTTGCGAAAACCAAACACAGCATTTCACCAAAATAACCGGGTACCATCTGTAAAGCATAGTGGTGGAAATGTTATGTTTTGGGTCTGCCCTGCTGCATCAGTACTTGGGCAACTGACCACCATAGAATCCTTCATTACATCAGAGAGTGTTTGATAATATGAGATCATCTGTCAGAAGATTAAAGCTCAGCTGAAAGTTGACCTTGCAACATGATAATGATTCTAAAAATGTACACATATATAAGTAAATACACTGTGGAGTGGCTGAAAGGAAAGAAATCTGAATCTTTCATGGAGGTGGAATCCAGCCTTATAGTGCAAGGCAAAGGAGTGGTTTCAGCAGTGCTAAATGACAAGAACAAGCCATGTGGTTGGCACTCGGGCTTTAACTTAACTATATTCCCAGTCGCTAATCTACCACTGGGTTATTTAGATGCAACCATGGCAATCCCAATACAACTGCTACAGATAGTGACTTCAGAGCAAAAAACAAATGAATTCAATATACATAAAACCCACCAGGACATAGATTTCAGTTGTGACTAATTCAACTATTTCCTGAGACAACAGGGTGTTATCAACAGAAGTAACACCGATGGGACATAGCAATGTAATCTGGGGTAAATTTAACATCTTGACCACACTAGCATAAATAAAGTTAGCGGCTGGAAGGAAGGCCCGAAACCAACCCATATTTTTTGTGTGTAAGGCAACAAATTGTGGAATAAATAGAAGGGAATACCTGTGCGCCTATGGCTCTGTTCACATCTGCGTTGGGGTCCCGTTCTGGCATTCCGTCTGAGTTTTCTGTCAGAACGGGACCCTGAGTAGACACAAATTGACACCGACGGAAACCAGAGATTTCCGTTTCTATCACCATTGATTTCAATGGTGACGGATCTTATGCATGTGGTTTCCATTTGTCTCTTTTGTGCACCGGATCCGTCATTTTGCCGGAAGCAATAGCGTAGTCGCCTCCAACGGAATGTCAGAACAGGACCCCAACGCATGTGAACAGAGACTAAGTGAGCTTCCCTGAACTCACCTAAGTGCTTAGGATTTTAGTCTGTCGTTTCTTTGGAGGGTGAGCTTACATTCCTACTTTTATTTACTGCATAGTGACGCTTTCCCATGTTCTGAGTGCAGCCCGGCCTCCTGGGATGATGTTACATCCCATGTGACTGCTGGAGCCAATCACAGACTGCAGCGGTCACATGGGCTTCAGCGTCATCCCTGGAGGCTGGGCTGCATTCAGAACAGGGGGACGCCCGGGGGGTAAGTATTGGCTCCCTTATGGATACCCTTACCAGTGGGAATTCTACATGTAGAATTCTACTCCCGTCTGAAAACAGGAGTTCAGGAGAATACCTAGAAAAGTATGTTTGTTTGATGATATAAACTGAGGTCTTTCAGGGTTTTTTTTGTTTTCCAAGTCTTAACAGAATTGTGAAATGTTCGCTGATTTGCCAAAATATTGTTCTGTTTCTGAAACAATCAAGAAATTGTTCTGTTAATGGCCAAAAAAACACATATTTTTACAAATACAGGCTGCCACCTATGCATAATTTTTGTGAAGATTTGGGTGGCCGTAAAGAGTTCTGGAAGGCAGGACCATGGACAGATCCAGGAATATAATAAACGGAGGTGGAAAAGTGTGTCTCGTAACCGCAAACTTTTCAGGGTTTGGCCATGCCTTAGCAAAGTCTTTTTTTTTTTCTTTTTACACTTACAATTTACATATGGATAAAAAAAATCATAACCGCATGCAGAACCCAAGTAATGCTGCAATAAACATAAACAATAGTGCAATACAGTACTGTAAAACAGTACTAGACAAAACACCGATGTAACACAACTAGCTACAACAGTGGCCCTGTAAAAGAGCAATATACTGATGTCAGAGTAGCCTGGATTTGGGAGATTTGGGAGAGTTGAGGACACACACACAAACATATATGAGTGCTTCAGTATCTCATGTGGTATTCTCTGAAGAACCAGTCCCCGTTCTGTTTATTTATACAGGACAAGATGCCAAAGAGAGATAACACACAAAAGCCAATAGTAGACACACACGAGTATAAATATAGCTTCATTACAGTTGTAGCTTAACCAATGTGGTTTAAAGAGGCTCTGTCACCAGATTATAAATGCCCTCTCTCCTACATAATCTGATAGGCACTGTAATGTAGATAGCAGCAGTGGTTTTTATTTTGAAAAACAATAATTTTTGAGCAAGTTATGAGAAATTTTAGATTTAGTTTCTTAAAGACCAACTGGGTGTGTTTTTACTTTTGATCAAGTGGGTGTTGTAAAGAAGTGTATGAGGCTGACCAATCAGTGACCAATCAGTGTCATACACTTCTCATTGTTCCAGCCCAGCATGATCCACAGCACAGTGAGATTGTGCAGTGAAAGAAGCTGGGCTGGAACAATGAGAAGTGTATGAGGCTGATTGGTCACTGATTGGTCACTGATTGGTCACCCTCATACACTTCTTTACAACACCCACTTGGTCAAAAGTAAAAACATGCCCAGTTGGTCTTTAAGAAACGAAATCTAAAATTGCCATTAACTTGCTCAAAAATGATCGTTTTTCAAAATAAAAACCACTGCTCTTATCTACATTACAGCGCCGATCAGATTATGTAGGAGATTATAATCTGGTGACAGAGCCTCTATAAGATCACTTATGGTACATACATAGATGTTAGACAAAGACACAGCCTGTTGGAAATGCCCTAAGCCCCCATCTTTGGAAAAAAAACAAGTTAGACTGAACTTTAAAATTTCCTGAGGTTCTATAGCCCGCGTACACACGTCTAACAATCATTACCTCTCTATCTCATTCTCAGTCTGATTATACAGGATAAACAACTTAACAATGATAAAAAAAAGGCCTGTTTTTTCAGCGCTAATGCAAAGAAGAATGTTGGCTATACTAGAAAGTGTAAAACTGTGATCTGATTTTTTACTATATGCAACACCTCCATTTCTTATGCGCTCTAGTTTTCCTATATAAGACTCAAAGTCCCACATTTATCAAAAGTGGCATCATTTTAGCCAATGTCTAAGTTAAAGTGTAGCTAAATTTTCAACAAACTTCTGACATGTCATAGTGACATGTCAGAAGTTAGTATTGGTGGCGGTCCGAGCACTGAGACCCCCACCAATCGCTAGAACGAAGCAGCTGAAGCGTTCGTATGAGCGCTCAGCCACTTCGTGTCTGTTCGGCTTTTTATGGATGTATCGGAGTATGGGCTCATAGACTTTCTATTGAGTCCGTACACCGATACATTTATTTCCAGAAAAAGCTGAACAGAAACTAAGCAGCTGAGCACTCACACGAACTCTTCAGCTGTTTCGTTCTAGCAATTGGTGGGGGTCTCCGTGCACGGACCCCCACCAATACAAACTTCTGATATGTCACTATGACATGTCAGAAGTGTGTCGAACGTTTAACTTCACTTTAAAGCTACTTTATTGACATATGTTTTTTGATTGCATTTGCCCTCTTTGATGAATCTGTCACAACATACGTACACCTCTGCTATTAACTTTCACACTGGCTAAAATCACGCCTCTTTTTTATATGCCAGTGTCTGTGTGAAGTAGAGATGCATCTTTTTTGGAAACTTTTTCAAAAAGTAGAATTTTATACATTTCATAAATCCTGCCCAAGCAGTAAACCACGCCTACTTTTCAGCCCACTTGTACAAGCTGATAGGCATTGGGCAAATGGCTCGAAAATTCTAGTGCAAATGGTTAATAAATATGTAACAAAGCAGATCCAAACCTAATTTGGAGTAAATTGCACCAAAAGAAAGTTGCACCAAAAGAAAACAAATACATTGATAAATGTGAGCTATAGGATATACCGTGTGAAAATAGCTGTGATTTTCTATAGAAAAATGATAAATGTGTACAATGTCTTATATTTATGTGTGGCTAGAATCATTCCCATGGTTTTATTTTGTTATATAATGCTTTAGTATAATCATAGATTAGCTATTGTTTTTCTGTGTAACCGATACAAATTTTTTGACATTTGCAGATTGGTTTGCCAGAAAATGCGGTTAAACGGTGTGCTATCCAACTCTCCAGTGCTCTAGAATACATGCACAAGAAAGGCCTTGTTCATCGTGATATAAAGCCTGAAAACATTCTCATCTTTGATCAAGAATGTCGTAAAGTTAAATTGACTGACTTTGGACTCTCTTGCACAGCTGGAACATATGTTGAATCAATGCCTGAGAATTTGCCATATACAGCACCTGAGATGTGCTGTCTAGGAACAGCAGATAAGCTTAATGTGCAAGGAAGTTTGGATACTTGGGGATTTGGGGTACTTCTCTTTTGCATTTTGACAGGATATTTTCCATGGGTCTTAGCAGTCTCAGCTGATAAAAATTTTGTTCAATATACTAAATGGCATAAACGCAGCAAAATATTTCAGCTTCCAAATCAATGGAAACCATTTAGCACAGAGGCTCTAGAAATGCTCAAAAATTTGCTTGTACCAGATCCAAACAAGAGATGTGCCTCAACTGAAATCATGAAATATGTCAAGTCGCCTTGGAAAATTATATATGTTAAAACTAACAAATACAAAAACATTTTATATTAAAAAAATTATATTTACATAGTAAGGTCTCATTCAGCTATGCCTATGGGGCTGTAAGGCTGGGTTCACACGACCTATTTTCAGACGTAAACGAGGCGTATTATGCCTCGATTTACGGCTGAAAATAAGGCTACAATACGTCGGCAAACATCTGCCCATTCATTTGAATGGGTTTGCCGACGTACTGTGCAGACAAACTGTCATTTACGCGTCGTCGTTTGACAGCTGTCAAACGACGACGCGTAAAAATACAGACTCGTCAAAAGAAGTGCAGGACACTTCTTTCAGACGTAATTTGAGCCGTTCTTCATTGAACTCAATGAAGAACAGCTCAAGATATACGGCTGTCAGAGAAGCCTCGCAAAATGCGAGGAGGAGCATTTACGTCTGAAACGAGGCAGCTGTTTTCTCCTGAAAACAGTCTGTCTTTTCAGACGTAAATGCCTGCCATCGTGTGCACATACCCTAAGGGTCTGTTCAGATGCTGGAGTTGAGGTGCTGTGAAAACCGCTTTGAAAAACTGCATGTATTTTTCCAGAAATTTTGGTCCGTTTTTCAATGCAGTTGCATGCAATCACGGTAAAAAGGCATGCGCTTTTCGGATGTGATTTTTGACGTGGTTCTAATCGCACCACAACATGTGAATAGGCCCTTAGTTCAGTTCAATATAACTGCAGGAAACTATATATGGACACTTAAACATGGGTATAATACAGCAGTCTAAATGAGGCATTATTTATGGTTTATTTACATGCATTAAATCTATCATGATCGTGGCTCTCTCCATTTACTTCTGTTTGTTACAGACACAACCAAGCAATTGTGCTTGGCTGTTTCCATAACTCCCATATCATAAAATGGAGAGAGCCACGATCATGCGTAGCCAACTCTCTATTCAATCCCTGCCTGAATGGGGCAGTTAGTGGCAGTCTCACCATGCGAGACATTCTCGACATTGCTGGGATCCGCATTTCTCAGACATTTATGGCATATCCCTTGGATATGCCATACATGTCTAAGATGGGCATACCCCTAGAATACTCTTTATTACATTCTTATAGAATAACATAAAAGCTGCAGTAGCAAAGTGGTGAAACTTGATAACACCCCAAAAGCATCACTGCTTAAGTTCTGTTCACATCTGCGTCCCCATTTCTGATTTTCTGTTCGGCCATATAAAAAGTCATTGGGGAAATTTATCAAGACTGGCGTTTCATATGTTAGTCTTAATATGAAGAAAGTTGGAGTAAGATGCGACACATTTATTCAGGGAAACGTGTAGTTTTCCACTACAATTTACCCCAGATTTCTGGTGTAAATTATAATAAATTTGTTAAGCCACTGTGGCTCAACCCCTTTTAGGAAGTCATGCCCCTTCTCACAAAGTGGTGAGGACAGCGTAAAAAGGCCCCTTTGCAACTTTTCTGCTCCAGAAAAAGGTTGATAAATTCCCCCTTCATCTTTGCTGTACATCTGCTGGATGCATAGTTAGTCATATATAATTGACACAAATGCAGACCTTGCCATAAAAAAAATAAGAGCGCAACTTTCAATACCTAAACTACTCTAGAAAAATAAGTGATGCGCAACAAAGCCAGGTTTTCTGTTAAACAGTTTTGATAAATGAAGTCTAATATATTGTTTTTTTTTTGTATGTATGTTGTGGAAGTAAGCTGTGTACTGTAAACATAATGGTGGAGATTTACTAACCAAATTGGAGTACAAGTCTTGTATTTTATGTATTTGTCACTTTTTACTCCTATCACAAATGGTTTTTTTTTCTTATCTTGCATACTTTCCCCATGGAGCATTACCATAAAGACTCCCTACCAGCTGAATCATAAAATGCATCAAATGTATAAGGTTGCATTTACATGTGGAGTATGTGCCTCGTATTTACGCAGCATAAAAACACTGCAGGAAACTACAATGTTTTCTTATAGGCTTAATGACAAAATACAAAGCAAGTACGCCATGTGTGACTTCACCCTTGAAGATATGCACCTTTTTTTATATTATTTGTGTGCATTTACAGCATCCATAATGGGGTGTAAAGAGAAATGTCTCATGGCACAAACTTTACTATAGCATGTGTGTTCTTTTGATAAGTTTTCTCAATTTGCATTTAGGATGACTCCTAAATTAATGGTTATTAAAACACTTGAATCTCTCCCTTGGTGTCTTAGACTTTCACACGGCAGCATTTTGCATCAGTATTTGGAAGCAAAAACCAAGAGTGGAACATAAACAGAAAACGTATAATGGCAAGATTTGCACCTCTCCCGTATTTAGACCCACTTCTAGTTTTGGCTTAAAAATACTGACCTAAATACTGCTGTGTAAAAGTGGCCGTAAAAAGACTTTGCTGTGTTTTTCCAAGTTTTGTATAGACATGTACTCAAATGAGAAGACTTGTTTTCGGTTGTAAAAGGCCAAATATTGATTTATTGGATGAAGGCATTAGATAGCAACAATCAGAATTCCAAAATATGATAATGACATGAATTGTACATAAAATAGCATGCCATTGTTTTTAGGTAGGTCTAAACTCAGTCGTTGTAACCACTGATATTTGTTATACCGTCAAAATCAACGATTATTGGGTGACGGTCTTGGTATTTTATGGAATATAAAAGTAAATTTCTTTTTGCTAATTATTTTTAAAAAAAACCTGTGTATATTCCTTGGCATATTGAAAAGCAGTGATACAGGACTCCGAATTTCAACAGCTTCAATATACTAAACTTTCATATCCGGTCTTTTTTTCTGTCCTGTTTTATGTAAATTTCTATGACTATATGACTGTCAATATAAATGAAACATTAATTTCTTAAAGAGGTTATACATGATTTTAAAACGAATGGCTTATCCTTTGAAAGTGACGGCTTGTGAAAGTACGAACAGGAATGAAACCTATGTAAACAATGAAGAGGCTGTAGTGCGTGTATGAGCGCTGCGGCCACTTCAAAGAGGTGATCGGCTCAGGGTGATAGGCCATCAGAGGGACCCGCACCTATCCCTAGAACGGGGCACCCTAAACCACGTTCTGCCGCTCTGTGTTTTGCGGCACAAGAGCTACGTTGCTTCAATAACTCCCATAGAACTGAATGGTAGTTACAGAAACAGCGTAGCATGCGAGCTACGCTGTTTTTGTAACTCCCGACCATATAGTCAGGAAGTGGAAAGTTAGAACAGGGTTTAGGGGGCCCTGTTCTAGAGATAGGTGGGACCCGCATCTATATGACATTTATGACCTATCCCTCCGTCTCTGATGGGAAAACCCCTTTAACTTCAAAATAACCATAAAGCTGGGATCACACATGCCATTTTCATGTAAGTTTTTTGAGCCAAACATAGAAGTTGATACAAAAGAGAGGAAATATATCATATTTCCTTTATACTTTTCCAGCTTTTTGGATCCACCCCTGGCTTTGGCACAAAAAACTGCCACAAAAATGACGGGTGATTCCAGCCTTAGGCCTCGTCAACACATATAGTTTTTTTTACGCTCATTTTCACACATTTTCTGCATCGGAATTAGCGTAAATAAAACCTCCAAAATCTGCCTCCTATGGATTTCAATAGGAAAGAGGCATATTTTTTTTTTCTTTCAAAAAAGTCTATTTATTCAATTTTGTGTGTTACAAGAACACGAAAGGTACAATACACACTTATAAGCATATTATCAAGCACCAATACACAAATATCAGTAATGTTTATGTAGTAATACATCAGGACAAGTATGTTGATACAACCGTGTAAATAGGGCGCACTGATCCGTTAGCAAGCCGCAATGAAACACACATTCACACATGAGCCACACCAGCTCCCCCATATCCCC
Organism: Rhinoderma darwinii; assembly: GCF_050947455.1. Lineage (NCBI taxonomy): Eukaryota > Metazoa > Chordata > Amphibia > Anura > Rhinodermatidae > Rhinoderma > Rhinoderma darwinii. The sequence continues at coordinate 63,616,427 of NC_134696.1, read as the reverse complement.
AAACCCCCCCATCACACACACACACACACACACACACACACACAAACACACACACCATCCCCACCCCCACCAGCAGTACATGTCCAACTAGGCTGCAGTCTCTGAGTTCTCAATCCATCTGGACCAGATTTCACTAAATTTATTGGGGCAATTTCGACTGAGATATAATTTCTCGTACATAGGTTTGTAGTTATTCACCAATCGCATCCACTGCACTTGACTTGGACATATCTCAGCCTCCCAAGTCATAATTATCACCTTCCTAGCACAAATTAAAACAAATCTGAAGAATATCTTATCATAGTAGCCCTGTACAACATCATTCATGATGCCCAACAAACACATTTGTGGGGTGAGGAGTCGAGGGAGATCAAAGTGGACATTAAGGAAACCCAATACCTCCGACCAAAAAGGCATAATCTTGGGGCATAACCATACGCAATGCAGATAAGTGCCAATATCATAATGACATCTAAAACAATTATCATAAGTGGATGCTCCAATTCTCCGTAGTCTGACCGGTGTATAATATATGCAGTGCAAAGAACGAGACTGTATCAGGAAGTCTCTGGCACTCACAACTGAATCAAAAAAAGATAATTCTACTTCCCTCCACTCCTCCTGCCCCAAGTCAGTTATATATCTCTTCCAACCACTCCATGCCCTATCGAACGGTCTCCGTCCAAACGACAATAGTAGAGCATATGTTTGCATGAGGACCCTCGGCAGGTCCGGAGTACCAAGAAGATCCTCCAATCTGGAGAAGCCCAGCAGAGCAGAGGTGTAGCAGAGCTAAACTGGGCGGAACAAGCATGACGTAAATGAAGATAATGGAAAGAAAAACCCTTCCCGAGATGCCATACTGATACATTAGTTCAGAAAATGTTACAAGACAGAGTTCATGGAGTATAATTGCCCTAGAAACTTGACCCCCGCTCTCGACCACAACGCTGCTCCGGGTAGAGAACTAAGATGGAGTAACCATGGGTTATTCCATAGTGGGCTTCTAGGAGAGTATACAGTTGAAGCACAGTTTCCCACCTGGATATGCGCTGTCTTCCAGGATCTAGCCACCGTCTGAAGGGGGAGCGTCTCAAGACAAGGGTTCTTGAATCTGTAAAGGAAATTTGTCAGACTCTCATAAGACATTATAAGTGCCCCTGCTAGTGCAGTAGCCGCAGTACTAAGGTCTATATCTATCCACCACCGTGTGAGCGCTAACTGTGACGCTATGTAGTAGAGATACAAATTAGGCGCTGCCATACCCCCATATATCTAGGTGCCTGTAACAAATCAAGACTGAACCCTAGGCACACCACCCTGCCAGTAAAAAGAGCATAAATTGCCATCCAAAATCCTAAAGAACTGTTTAGGTATTATAATCAGGCAGGCATGAAATTACTACAAGAACTTGGGTAAATAAATCATTTTAAACAGGTTAATCGTACCATATAGAGAGAGAGAGGATGATTTGCCCAAGTGTTCAACTGAGTTGCCGTAGAGGTTACTAAGGGGTCTAGATTAAGTTCACGGTAATGTAAGAGATTAAGGGAAACCTTTATCCCGAGATAAGTAAATTGGGAAAACTTAGCGGCACTGGGAGACTATTTTGGGGGGTATTATATCCAGGTAAGAGTGGAAACATAACCGATTTAGACCAATTTACGGACAGTCCAGAGAAAGCCCCAAATCTATCAATTAGTTGAAAAAGAGAAGCCAGGGAAGGACCATCACCCGCCAGGTACACCAATGTATTGTCTGCATATGAGGAAATTTTTTCAGTTATACCTCCTCGCTGGATACCCTGTATAGTGGGGGACTGACGTACAGCTAGCACCAGAGGTTCTATCGCGAGGGCAAACAGCAAGGGAGACAAGGGGCATCCTTGTCGAGTACCTCCTCCGATTGGGTAAGACTCTGAAATGTCCATATTCGTTCTCACCCTGGCCCTGTGTTCCTTATATAATAGGCGTACAAAAGTGGTGAATCTGGGACCAAAAGTTCAAATGGGAAATGAGCATCCACAGATATTCCCACTCAACCGAGTCAAAAGCCTTATATGTGTCCAAAGAAAAAACCCGGAATCATATCATGCCTCTCAGCATCAATGTTCAAAAATTTATATTAATATTCGTGCCCTTACCCGGCATGAAGCCTGTCTGATCAGGATGAATTAGGGATAGGATAAACCTCTTCAATCGTGTGGCCAAAATTTTTATATCTGAGTTAATAAGTGAGATAGGACGATATGAGTCCGGTAGAGTGGGGTCCCTCCCTGACTTCAGTAGCACCACTGAGCTTCACGCATGGAGGCAGGCAAACTAGCCAACTCAAGTGCGTTGGAATATATGTTCAGAAGCCAAGGAACCAAAACATCACAGTAAGCCTTATACCATTCACCCTCCAATCCATCTAAACCAGGAGTCTTACCCATAGGCAGCAACCGAATAGGAGTTAGTATTTCATCATCTGTAAGGGGGCCATCTAGATAGTTCGCCTGGGCATCAGATAAATGTCACAGCGGGAGTGACGTTAAGAAGGATTCCATATCCCCCGCAGGGACACAACATCTTGAACTGTATAAGTCAACATAATAATCATGGAATACCTTATTTGTATCCTTCGGGGTATTACATATACCACCCCCCGGTGAAAGAATAGAAGGGATAGAAGCACACGGACGCTCTGCCCTTGAAAAATATGCTAACAATTTTCCATTCTTGTCTCCAAATTCAAATATAGATGACTCCACAGACAACATATGTTTTTTCGTTTGTTCTGTATGTATAGTGAGCAGTTCCCTTTGAACCCCGACTCATCGACTCTTGGTATAGGGTTGAGGATTTGCAATATATTCTCGCTTGGGCCTTCGGCTCTCCCCCACAAGAAACCTTTCCCGCTCTCTGATCACCTTCCTGTATTTTGCTATTCCAGCTGTAAATTCTCCTCTAACAGTGCCTTTATATGCATCCCATATAACTAGAGTATCTGGATGAGAAGAGTTATTTTCCCAGTATGTACTATGAGAGGATGAGACTTCAGAGGTGACCTCAGGAGAGGTAAGCCAAGCCGGATGGAGTCTCCAGACTTTAGAGTCAGGTGGAGGTCCAGACAAAAATGTCAATAGAAGGGCTGAGTGATCCGAGATACCCCTTGGAGTAAATTCAATAGAAGTGACCATAAGTAAAAAGTCCCTGGATACCATAGCCATGTCAATCCTAGAAAATGTTTTATGTCTAGATGAATAGTATGAATAGGATAGATAAGTCAGGAATTTCCATCGCCACACATCTGGACCAAGAATTAAGGTGAGCCGATGCCTGATTCGGGCCACCCATGCGGTCCATCAAGGCATTTCGTACCACATTAAAGTCTCCAACACATAAAATCAGGCCTACCGGGAATTCTGACAATTTCTGAGTCACTAAATCTAATAATGTGGGAGCCATAGGAGGGGGGGACACATAGGTTGACTATGGTGAAGACTGAACCCTCTGTCAAACAATGTATTATCACATATCTGCCATAATGATCGCAGGCCACCTGTAGCACCTCCAGACGCACACTCTTGGCTATTAGGATCGAAACACCACGTGAGTAATTGGAATAGGAGGAATGGTATCCTCTTGCTATCTAGGAACACTTGAGGGCCAACATTTTTTGCCCAGTAAGGAGAGTCTCCTCCAAGCATATAATATGTGGAGAATGTTTTGACACAAAATTAAAGACAAGGGCTCTTTTAAATTTAGAATTAAGCCCCCTAACGTTCCAACTTAAAACTTTAATTGGAGGCGTGATGTATCTGGAGGAATGAAGGCAGCCCTAAACCATTTCTGATCATAGAAGAAAGAGGAGGGAGGGCCGGAGGACAGGAGCACACACAAACACACACACACACACACACACACACACACACACACACACACACATCCATACCACAGAAATAGCAGACAGCAATACCTGTAAAACCACACAACTTCCCAAACTACCCCTGTCTAGCACTAAACTGTCTAAGTGCAGGCCTTTACCCATGAACTGAATTAAATAGAATACAGTGGTCCCTGACTAAGCTAACACTACTACTAAGCGTAGTCCTGAGACCGGATTCCCCTGAATGAGAAGATTGAATACTGTAGTATATCTCATATTGTGAGTGAATAAACCAGAAAATATTTCCAGCGAATACTGTACACCAGCTCATTATAACTAATACATAATTATGTTAACCGAACATTTAAGCAGAATATAACCACGACAGAACTCTGCAGCAATCAAAATAATCAGTCAGGTGGAAAAGTTGCTGCAGAATCATTCGGTGCCGTCACCGCCCTATTCAGGGCATCAGCCGGGGAAAGAAAAAAAAACTGAGATCTAGAGCCAATTAATCACTCTCAGCTTGGCAGGGTAAAACATGGCGTATTTATACCCCTTCTCCCGAAGAGCCTTGCGGACCTCCGTAAATTGAGCACATTGCTTTCTAATAGTAACGGAGAAATTCGGATAAATAGAGATTCACTGGGTATTGTACAGGATAGTCCCCTTTTTAAGTGCCGCCTGCAGGACCGTATCCCTATCCCTGAAGTACAGCAGACGAGCAAGCAACGGACATGGAGGTCCACCCGGAGGACCCAGGCGGGCAGGGACCCGATGTGCCCGTTCAATAGTAAAGAATGTAGAGAAAGCTGTGATATCAAGGGTATCCTTCAGCCATCTTTCCAGGAAACCCATTGGGTCTGATCCCTCAGACTTCTCCGGTAACCAGACTATACAAATATTGTTCCTCCTAAGGCGATTTTCGAAGTCATCCGCTAATCCAACCGAGGCCCCCACCTGCCTCCGCAATTCCACAATCTGGGCCAGGATGGGCCTTAGAGTATTCTCTACATCAGAAATTCTGCGCTCAGTCCCATTAGTACGTTCCCGGATTTTCTGCATATCATGCCGTAGAATAAGAAAATCTTGGCGTAATTCATCCACTTTAGTAACTAGCATGGATTGGCAGGAGTTAATAGCAGTCATAAGTTCCGCAAATTTGTTATCCATATGCGAGGAAATAATAGGCTGTTCCAGTGGAGATAGCGGTCTCGGAGGACTTAATGAACCATCAAACAACGATAGTGAGGGGTCAGCAGAAGCAGGTGGGCGCATAGGCCTAGAGAATTGTTCCAGCTTTTTCGCTGCATGTGTTTGTATTTTAGCTATATTAGCACATGAGGCATTGTCATCCAGGTCACCCAGGGACTTGAATGGAGGGTCCCCCGCCACAGAGTCATCATCGGAGGGAGGCATTGAGTTCCCAGGCAGGGATTTATTCTTTCCCTTCTTCCCCCTATTACCTCCCATCACAGCAAGGCAAGAGTTCAGGAGCTATAGCAATGGCGGACAATCAGGCGAAGGGAGGAGGGGGACCAGGCCTGTAATCCACTCAAGCGTAATAAAAATAGATATAAATCCAAATAATTCCGGTTCAGCGTATGTATATGTATCTCCAAGTAAGCAGACTTGGCAGAAGTATAAGCAAAGAGTCTCAGAGAACCTCCAGGAAACCCCTCCACTGAGGGATCCTAATCCAGGGCAGCGTCTCTATACCGGATATCAGGGATGCTCCTACCTCACTGGCAGCAGCACACATGCAGTAGGTGAGTCTCGCAGCCACATCCGTCCGTCCACCGGCACAGTGCACCTCACCGACACAGACAAAGGATTCCCAGGTGTAGTTGCTGCTGGAGAACTGCTCCCTCACCACGCCATCTCCAACCACCACGCAGCAACCGGAAGTACAGGCCTCCGCACTGCCGACTGCTCCAACCGGGTCACACCGAGCCAAATTCAGGAGATTCACGCCAGGAAAGGTATAGCAGGTATAGTCAATGCTGTCCTACGCTGTATTTTCAATTATAGCTGCAGGATGTTCGTGATATACCCAGGATGGGAAGTCAGGATACTCGGGAGCTCACCAAAGCACGTCCGCTCAGACAGACATCTGGCCATGCCGCCGGCATATTTTTTTTTCAGAACTTTTTTTCACTGAAATAAAAAGTGTCTTGCTCTAACTTGGGGCAGATTCCGATGGTGGGAAAAAATGTGCCTTGTGTTTTGATGTTTTTTTTTTTTTTACAGAGGTCTGTGGGCTGTGTTTCAAAATCTGCATAAAAAATGGCCTCAAAAGTCTGCATCAAAAACTGCCTCCATAATCCAGAAGCAAATTTGAGGGCAGATTATTTCCGCTTGACAAAAAACAATATGTGAACAAACCCTTGGGGCAGTTTAACACAGCGTTTTTAGAAAAACCTGCACCTTTTGGTGCAGTTTTTTCCTGCGTAATTTAGTTGGTCCAAAAATGCAGCGGCTAGATGTTAGCTCAAAGTCTGTAGTGAAATAGAAATGTCAGTAAAATGCCTTTTTTAAATGTAATTACTATAACCCCCCCACACCACCACCAAACGCCGCTTACTTTGGACCCTAAGGCCAGGATCTCACACAAAATTTTGAGGAGTGGACACAAAAGAAAGCAAATGCATCAGTTTTTTATTAATACTTTTCCTTCCTTTCAGATTCACTTCTGGCTTTTGCTCAAAAAACAGCCAAAAACTGCATCAAAAACTGACATTCTGATGCAGTTTTTTAAGCAATTTTTGAAGCCAATGCCAGGTATGGATTGTAAAGAGAGGGGAAATATATAGTAAAGACTCTACTTCTGTTTTTTTAGAAATAACTTTCATTGTGGCTTAAAAAAAACTGCATTCTTCCAGGAAAAAAAAACAAAAACTGTTTTAATGGTTCACATGTCGCAGCCAAAATGTGTTTTATGCTGCGAACCGCAGCATAAAACGCATTTTGACCACGATGTGTGAATCCAGCCTTTGGCTGGGTTCACACGACCATGTTACGTACGTAATGTACGGAACGTATTTCGGCCGGAAGACCCGGACCGAACACAGTGCAGGGAGCTGGGCTCCTAGCATCATAGTGATGTACGATGCTAGGAGTCCCTGCCTCTGAGTGGAACTACTGTCCCGTACCGTAATCATGATTACAGTACGGGACAGTTGTCCGGCAGCGAGGCAGGGATTCCTAGCGTCGTACATAACTATGATGTTAGGAGCCCGGCTCCCTGCACTGTGTTCGGTCCGGGTCTTCCGGCCGAAATACGTTCCGTACATTACGGACGTAACATGGTCGTGTGAACCGAGCCTTAGGCTGCAACTGGAATTTAGCTTCAATTAAGATGACGGCACTTGAGGCCTAATTCACAAGAGCGTGTTCGGTCCGTGATATACGGTCCGTATGTCGGACGCATTTCCCGGACCGAACACACTACAGGGAGCCGGGCTCCTTGCATCATAGTTATCTATGGCGCAAGGTGTCCCTGCCACTCCGCGGAACTACTGTCCTGTACTGAAAATATGATTACAGTACGGGACAGTTTTCCCGCAGCGAGGCAGTGACACCTAGCATCAAAGATAACTATGATGCTAGGAGCCCAGCTCCCTGCAGTGTATTCAGTCCGGGAAATGCGGCAGACATACGAACCGTATATCACGGACCGAACACGTTCGTGTGAATTAGGCCTGATTCTGGTTATGATCTAAATTTGGTACCATTTCTTACAATGCAACATCAAAATACATTTAGGCTAGGATCACACACACACTGTTTTGATGCAGCTTTTGTGGTAGTTTTTGGCGCAGGTTTTTTAGCCAAACGCAGGATACAAAAGAAAGGAGAAGCATCACTCTTTTCTTTATACCTTACGTTCCTTTTGGATCCACTTCTACCATTGGCTCAAAAAAACTAAGCCAAAAACTGCATCAAAACTGTGTGTGTGTGATCCTGGCCTTACCTATTGGACTTTTTTATATTGTTTAACAACAGAGAATCACTGTGAAATTAAGTGGCATACATATTACGGTGGCCATACAGGTTAGATATATATCGGCAGGTATTGGCCAACCACCCAATGTATATGGGGGGGCCTTCCAACTATCCTCTGATGGTAAATGTCTCGTAGAGAAGCATCAGGCAGTTGGATTTCAAAATGCCAAATCCTGTTGTTCTCAGGGGAGATACGCCGCCGCAGGAGGTGTCTGAAAGTGGCCCTATGGGAGAAAAATCGGAGATGTGAGAGTTCAAATGGGATCCACCTTAAAATCAAAATCAACCAACAGAGAGAACATCTACAGGAACGGGTAGGGGGGTTATTATAAATAACCCCAAACTAAACTACAGTCCTAGATTATTAAAATATGGGAATCTAATTCAAGTATAGAAACTATATGCACTCCACTAGTATTATTGGTGTAGTAGTCTGTGGCAGATTAAACCTACTACACAGCATAAACAGTCACCACACAGACGTACCTAAGGCAAAAGTATTCTTAACCAAAAAACATACAGATTAATTAATTACAATTCAAACGTGCATGTATCTTATGTCATTTTCACTTTTTGTATTATAACAAAGAGTTTTTTAATAAGCTCTAGTAAAAGTTACATTTTATTACAAGCTCCTGCTATGCCTACAGTAGAATCGTACAACTGAGGAGGATACGGATGTAGCCAACTTGCTGCAGCGTGATATCTCACAACAAAAGCCATTGAAAAAGTCAAGATAAGAGATCTAGCCATTGTTTATTTAATGCGTTAAAAGTCAAGGTAAAAACGGCTACATCTGTACATGTGGCTCAAGCAAACACAGCTCACGTCAACATCTTACGAATGAGTGGACTACAGTCACTTATGGTAAACTGCGCACAGTCTGAGCCCAGTGGTGTCTTCTCTTATTTAGGTATGACTACTGGTATTGCACTTTTTGTATAAACCAAAAATGAGAAAAAGATTAAAATTGCAATTTTGGAGTATCAAAAATATGAAATGATCTTTATTGACAAATATCTAATACATATACACTACTGGTCAAACGTTTTAGAGCTCCTACATTTTTCCAGTTTTTCTTGATATTTACACAGTTTAGGCTTCGTTCACATCTGCGTTGGGGTCCCATTCTGACGTTCCGTCTGAGCTTTCCGTCAAAACGGGACCCTGAACTGACACAAACTGACAAGAACGAAAACCAGAGGTTTCCGTTTCCATCACCATGGATTTCAATGGTGACGGATCCGGTGCCCATGGTTTCCGTTTGTGTCTGTTGTGCACCGGACCCGTTGTTTTGCCAGAAGCAAAAGCGTAGAGAAAGGCTCTATGATATTGAGCCAAAACGTTGCATTTGGGCTAATAAAGCTCTTTCTTTTTTGAACACCAACTACTGGATGTGCTGCCCATTTTGTGTTTCATTGAAATCAATGGTGATGGAAACGGAAATCTCAGTTTGTGTCTGTTCAGGGTCCCATACTGACGGAAAGCTCAGACGGACCCCCAACGCTGATGTAAACAAAGCCAGAATGTTTCAAATGTACTTTGAAATTAAAGCATAGAATAAACAAGTTAAGATGAATAAAAATAATGGATAAACTTTGTTTTAACAAATTATACTTAGATTTTTTTTTTTTAATTTTCATTTTTTATTTCTTTTAAACAATACAAAAGGTAGACACATTACAAGTAAAGATCTGGTACCAAATGACAAACTTTAAGCAATCTTTGTTATAAAATTAAAAAAAATAAAAGTGGAGAAAGAAGAGAAAAATAATTAAAAAATAATACATTTTAAAATAAAAACTAAAAGGGGGGGGCCACAACCTCTTATACAGTCCAACCCCAAACTTCCCTTATATCCATTATTTATGAATACTGCTACTATAGAAACTTCAAAATCGTTCTGGAAGCGGTGCACTAAATATATCCTTAGATAAATAATTAGTTCAGACCCTCCAGTCCTCGTTTACATTTAGATGGCAAACAGCGCTTAAATATCTGGGCATTATGAGCCCATCAAATCTCACTAAGCCGTATACCAGAAAAACTGGCATATAACTTTTAAGTAATACAATCCATGTGGACTTGTGTTCAGCCTAGCTTACCTATCAACAAAACCAGAGCCTTTTATCCCTCAAAGACTCACAGTATCCACAGGAAAAAAAAAAAAAAGAGGAGGGAGGGAGGGGCACGGGAAGATCCACCCTCCCCCTCTCCCAATACTAGGCGGCGGAAGAAGGGCAGGGGTGCCAGAAATACAGACAGCCTTTCGGAAGGGAAAAGACAGGGGGCTAGGTCAGTCAAGTTCCCCAGAGAAGATCTCTGTACGCTTCTGTTTGTTGAAACTCAAAGCATTTGTACCATGTTTTATAGTATCTCTGATACCCGTCCTTTAATGACGGTCAGATTTTCTATTGTCATTAGGTCATTGACCTTAGAGGTCCACTGAAATATAGTAGGAGCTGTACTTTGTTTTTAAATAATTGGAATACATTGGCGTGCCACCATTACTAAAAAGCGAAGCAATAAGCGCTTGTATATTTTAATTGAAATGTCACAGTGATGGAGGTACAACAACACAGGATCAAGAGAGATAACGGATCCAATTACTACACAGATCACCCGCATGACCTATTCCCAAAAAGCGGATAACCTTTGGGCAAACTAAAAGATATGTCTAAGTGTACTATTGGGGACTTACAAGTCGTATCCCCGGAGACCTGCACCCGGATACCCTGGAGGTTTTTTGTTCTACTGTGCTGCCCATATATTTCTCTTTTGATAAAAAGAGAGAAAACCCGTGAATTTTTATTGACAGACCATATTCGAAAGGTCGGGTCTTCCAGACTGGAGGTAAAGTGAGGGTTCCCTAAAATGGGGTATAGCAAGGAATATATAGGGAGAAATGATGCCATGACTATAGCACATGAGTAGCACGCAAGGGTAGGCCCAATAGTTGGGTGCGAGCGAAGGCTCTTTAAGTATTTAGACTCAATCCATGGAGTGCCCATTAGTGGAATAGGTTTGCTCTAAATCCACCCAGGGACAAATTGATAGTTTTTTCCCACCCGTGGATGTAAAGTCTGAAGTGCCCATTAAGGGTTTGACCTTCCCCCCAGCTTGCATGCAGAAAGAACGATCCAAATTTCCGCTGGTACTTGTGGTTCCACACAGCAATGCAGCTGCTTGCAGTGTATATCCTCGTACTTGATGTTCTAGATCACCAGCAAGGGAGAAAAAAAGAAGATCGTGCACTACCTTTGGGAAGCTACAAATTCCATGAGTTTATTCCATACTTACAAAAACAGATATAGTTAAAAGCTTAAGATAAGCTCTTGTAGCATGCCAAATAATGCAACCCCTGGCTTTCGCCCTTCCGGCTTCCTCTGGGAAATCATTTGTCTCTGTTTTCTGTGGTGTTGAGGATTTCACCTCTTTTTACCTGCAGTTGTTCATCTCCTTTCTGAGATATTTTAGTGAGTAGAGAGCTGAGTTATATATTTGGAAATCCACCCATGGTTTCTCCTTTATGTGTCTGCACCAGTCTATTACTCGTGCTAAACGAGTAGATAAATAATAGGTTTTTATATCTGTATAAATCTGTAACGGCAAATCCTCCCCTCCACTTTGATCTACACAGCAGAGTTCACCCTAGCCGTGGCTTCCTCCCAGCCCAAATAAAAGTAATCTATATGGAATTAATCATTCTGAAAAAGGAGGTAGGGATCTTAATCGGAAGTGTCCGAAACACATATAAAATCTGAGGAAGTATGTTCATTTTAAGGATCGTGCATTGTCCTAGCAAGGTAAACGTACTCTTAGTGCATCTTGTACAATCCATTTTACTGTTAACCAAAAGAGAGAGAAATTTCATTCTGTATATATCTTTTGGATTTGGGAGAGAGACACTCCCAGGAATTTCAAGGCCTTATTGTTGCATATAAAGCTTAATTCCTGTGACAGGACTCTTAGACCTCATGCACACGACCGTATTTTTTCCCACCCGTAAATACTGGCGTAAATATGGGTCCGGTGTCACACGTATTCGACCTGTTTTGCACCAGTATTTACGGGCCCGTGCGTGTAAATACGGGCCCGGTGTCACCCGTATTCCACCCGTATTTACGGGCACGTTTTTGGCTGCAAAATTACACTGCACTAATCGGCAGCCCTTCTCTCTGTAATAAAAGTTACTTACCCGGCCGTTGTCTTGGTGACGCGTCCCTCTCTTCACATCCAGCCCGACATCCCTGGATGACGCGGCAGTCCATGTGACCGCTGCAGCCTGTGATTGGCCTGTGATTGGCTGCAGCGGTCACATGGGCTGAAACGTCATCCAGTGAAGTCAGGCCGGATGTCGAGAGGGACGCGTCACCAAGGCAACGGCCGGGAGACCGGACTGGAGGAAGCAGGAAGTTCTCAGTAAGTATGAACGTCTTTTTTTTACAGGTTGCTCTATATTCTGATCGGAAATCACTGTCCAGGGTGCTGAAAGAGTTACTGCCGATCAGTTAACTCTTTCAGCACTCTGGACAGTGACTATTTACCGACGTCGCCTAGCAACGCTCCCGTAATGACGGGTGCACACACGTAGCCACCCGTCATTACGGGAGCTCCATAAACTTCTATGGGCTAAGAAAACGGGAAGGTACCCGTGGCCAATAGAAGTCTATGAGCCCGTTATTACGGGTCGTAATTACGATCCGTAATAACGGGAGTTTTTACGGTCGTGTGCATGAGGCCTTAGGGTATGTTCACACGGCAGCGTCCGTAACGGCTGAAATTACGGGGCTGTTTTCAGGCGAAAACAGCTCCGTAATTTCAGCCGTAATGGCATGTTGAGGCGTTTTTTGCTGCGTCCATTACGGACGTTAAATGGAGCTGGTTTTCCATGGAGTCCATGGAAAACGGCTCCATTTACGTCTGAAGAAGTGACAGGCACTTCTTTGACGTGGGAGTCTTTTTTACACCCCGCCTTTTGACAGCGGGGCGTAAAAAAAATGACCGTGTGCACAGAACATCGTAAGACCCATTCTAATGAATGGGAAGATGTTTGCCAACGCTATCGAGGCGCATTTTTGGACGTAAATCGAGGTGTAAAACGCCCGAATTACGTCCGTAAATAAGCCGTGTGAACATACCCTTAACACGATAGGAGATAAATTCACATTCATTGCCTCCGATTTATTAAGATTTATCTTAAAATTAGTGAGCTGAGAAAACAAATTAAATTCATGTAATAAATTTGGGATAGAGATAGCAGGATTTGTTACAAATAACAGAAGGTCATCGGCATATACAGCCACCTTATCTTCCTGTGGCCCTACTCGAATACCTGCTATATCGTGATGTGATCGTACTCGTCTAAGGAAGAGTTCAAGGGTCAAAATAAAGATCGTATAGTATAGAGACATTATCCATTTAAGCATGTTTTCTTTAAGCCCTAAGTGGCACATGGTTTCCTCCCTCTATCAAAGGCTTTCTCTGCATCAGAAGATAAGAGCATAAGTGGACTTCGCCCTGTATATGAAATTAATAGCCCTAATAGTGTTATCCCGAGCTTCCTGCCCTACTACAAACCCTGCCTGGTCCGGGTGAATTACATACCTCAACAGTGGTATCAATATTGTGGATATAATTTTCTCCATTAGCATAACATCCAGATTAAGGACTTCCCGCCCTACTACAAACCCTGCCTGGTCCAGGTGAATTACATACCTCAACAGTGGTATCAATATTGTGGATATAATTTTCGCCATTAGCATAACATCCAGATTAAGGGCTTATTCAGACTAACGTGATATACGTCCGTGCAACGCGCGTAATTTTCACGCGCGTCGCATGGACCTATATTAGTCTATGGGGCCGTGCAGACAGTTCCGTGATTTTTACGCAGCGTGAGTCCGCTGCGTAAAACTAACGACATGTCCGTTTTTTGTGCGTATTTCGCGCATCACGCACCCATTGAAGCCATTGGGTGCGTGAAAATCACGCGCACCACACGGAAGCACTTCCGTGGGACGTGTGTGATTCGCGCAACAGCAGTGAAAAGTATGAATGAAAACAGAAAAGCACCACGTGCTTTTCTGTTTACAAACATACAAACGGAGTGTCATAATGATGGCGGCTGCGCGAAAAGCATGCAACCGTGCTTCATATGGTGATGACACACGGAGCTGTCAAGTGCCTTTTGCGCGCGCAAAACGCCGCATTTTTTGCGCGCGCAAAATGCACACGCTCGTGTGAATCCGGCCTAAGTAGTGAGATCGGTCTTTAATTAACACATTGAGAGGGGTCTTTCCCAGGTTTAGGGATCACCGAACTATAAGGTCTTAGCGAATCGATAGGGAATGTTCCTGTGGACATTAAGGAATTAAAAGAATTGAGTAAATGTGGAGTTAAGAGATAAGAATTTCAAAGAATATAAAGTAGTAAATCCATCAGGGCCCGGCGCTTTGCCCTTGTGGGCACCTTCAATTGCACGTGACAGTTCTTGTTCGGTAATTGGGGTCTCTAGAGTACTTGTTAGTTCACTTGAAAGAATGAGGAGGCCGGACCAGGAGGCCGAACCCTAGAACGAAATTCTGTCGACCGTATAGAATGGTTACTTGAATCTATAAGAAAATAATGCTGCATAGAATTGTCTAAAAGCACCTAGATGAGACCTAGACCTAGTTGGGGTAGTTATGTGTGGAGCTTATGTTGCGATTGTAGCGCTCTTGCCAGGGATCTACTACATTTATTACCATATTCGTAGAAGTGTCTCCTGCATTTAGAGAGGGTAGTTTTCGCTTTGAACATAAGTAGGGACTTCAGTTGCTCATTCTGAGTAATGGTTCCCTGATCCCGTTGTCAGATGACTGTTTATGAGAAAGTTCTAGATCTTGGATTTGTGACAATAGAGTCTTAATTGCCAAAGAATGTTCTTTTTTCATGCGGGGTCCCTGTTTAATAAACAACCCTCTAATTACACATTTATGTGCCTGCCAAAGTGTACCAGGATCCACATTTTCTTCCACTGCCACTGGAAGGTTATAGGTGATTTAAGAGCAATAACAATTCTGATAACATTCTCAGGCCATGCCTTAGTAACAACTATGGTGAAACATTGTAAAGAAGGCAAATTACGATATTTAATAAAGAATAAATCAAGCCTAGAATATTTGGCATGTGTCATTGAATAGAAAGAAAAATCTCTTTCTACAGGATGAAGTGCCACGTTTCCACCAATAGATGAGCATATAATATACTAGCTTTTATACCTGGTGTTGCTCGGGAGGTTGACTTACGGTATAGATAGAGTAAAAGCTCACTATTTAAATACCTCTCAGTATGAATTTAATTGCTACCTCTCGATATGAATTTAATTGCTAGAGAGAGTAAATAATGTTATTGGAAGCATAAAAGAAATTAAATGAAGCAATATATTTACAGATTTATATCGTGTTGATTTAGGACTGCATGTTTCTATTCCAACGCTTTCTTGTAAACAATGTTTTTTGTCTTTTGATCCGGTGCCAAGATGCAGAGATTATTTTCAGTGCCGACTCTGGAGCAAGCAACATATAGTTGCCCATGGGAAAAACAGGTACTTTGAAGGTGCATTCCTGCCACTTTCAGGGATTGACTTTGAGCCTTGTTAATTGTCATTGTGAAGGCTAGGCGTACTGGGAACTGTTGCCGCTTGAACTCGAAAGGAACATCATTTGGAGTGAGGGGAATGTGAGGAATATCCTGTTGGCACATCCTGTTCGTATGGTGGCCTCGATGACATGATCCATCAACTTCTTGACACACAGCCTCGTCCCGTTGCAAAGTTTCGGAGTGTTAATGTTTCTCAACAGCATGATAGGTGAGCCAACCTTCAACATCAATCAATCAATGGGAAGGTAAGCCAGGCGGCTCGAGAGAGTTGAGAAGTTCTGTCGGATAGTACACCACCTGATCGGGGTCAATAACTGTGTCCGTGTACTTGTACAGCTTTTCTTGACCTGGCAGAGTAATTTGAATTTGCTGATTTATGGCGTTGACAGAATCATTCTTTGGAGCCAGTATTGCCCGTTGACATAACCATTCATGATCTCTGTAGTTGATGGCGATGTTGGGAAAGACACGGTTTGTAAGCTCTTCCACTGACATGGGAAAATTTGCGAAATCATCATGGAAGCTCATCAGATCCGTCCCATTGTCAACTTGAACATCTCCATTCGCAAGATTGAGTAATCTGCTGGCAAACTCACCAGCTGTGGCATCTCCATGCAGATGAACTCGCATATTGGTAGTCAGACTCATCTTCCTCACATGCCTCCACAACACCGACAGCTTCAAGCAAGCTTTCAATTCGTCTGCTGGTATTCCCTTTGGAGCAATAGGCAACGTCTGACGGAAATCACCGGCCAACACCAAGACGACACCTCCACGCAAGTCCTGAAGAGTTCGATCCAGAGCTTCAAGCTCCAACTTGTGTGCCTTCGTGCATTCATCCCAGACAATCAAACATTCTTGCAGGACATTTGCCACACCAGTACCTTTGCTGATGTTACAAACAGGAGATGCATCTCGAGTCAAGTTGAGCTGTAATTTGAGCGCTGAATGGGCAGTTCTGCCACCATCAAGCAATGTTGCCGCAATCAGAGCCGGCCTTAGGATAGATGGCGCCTCGTGCGAAATTATCTTTTGGCGCCCCACCCCATCATAAATAAATGCCCCATAAAAAAGTATAGTGCCCCCAAACAGTATAATGCCCCTTTAGTGACAACAACACAACAATAAATATTAGCAACTTGATCCGAAACCAACAACCTCCATTAATTTTACTCATTTCTATGCACTAGTACCATAGAAACAAATGGCCCATATAGAATAGTTCCACTTTCTTACCATGACCTTACTGAGTAGATATACTCTATAACTCCTATAAAAAACAGAGCATATCACCAGATACTTTTTTTGTGCTCAGTTAAAACTATGAACCAACAATGTACAGCTGCTTCACAAAACATCATAGCAGTTACGACAAACATTATAAACCCCCATCCCAAACGAAAAAAAAATAAAATACATTTTAATAATAAAATAATATCTCCAAACCACTTTCTCCTCCCCCTCCGCTACATCGCCTCCAATACTTTCCTTTCCAGTGCCTCAAACCAACACTGAATCCAAGGGGCCCAACCTGAGACGAAAAGAAGAGATCTTCCCCTTCTTTCTAAAATCATTATTTTCCAACATTATAATTCTATTGGTGTATTTAACCCATTTATCTACTGATGGAGGGCTTTTACTCTTCCAAGTCAATAAAATACACTTCCTAGTATAATAAAATAATTAATATTTTAATAAAGTTCTCCCCGCAGACCCCTCTTCCACCTCCAGAGGGTCTAGAGATATTCTTACTTGAAAAATCTCAAAAATGTCATTACAGATCTCTTCCCAGAACATATTTATTTTTGGGCACATCCATAGTAGATGCAGGTTATCAGCTTCTAGAATATGAGATTTAGGGCACCTGGCTTCCTGATGCCCATAGAATTTGGCTATCTTGGCCGGGGAGAAATGTAGATTGTGAACAATAAAAAATTGTGATATCCTATGGGCCGGGCTGGTTGACACTTTTTTGAGACCCCTTAATACCAGAGGCCATTCTCTACCATCCCTAGTACCTAGAATCTCTTCCCAGTACTTCCTGGATTTACTTGGATTCCTTACCAACCTCTGCCTCATATAGAATTTATATAATTTAGACGACAGCCCCTTATTAGAATGGGAATTCATCATTAATTTAACAAATTCTGGAACCTCCACAATCCTCATTGCTCCATGATCTTCTGACATAAAAACTTGATACAGCTGCCTGAAATAGAACCAACCTCCTTTACCCAATCCAAATTTCTCATCAAGAGTCTCAAAGTCCAACAGGACTCCATTCTCTACTAATTGCTCAAGAAACAAAATGCCTCTTCTTTCCCAGTATTTAATATTCAAGATTTTATTGAATTCTGGAAGAAAGATATTCCCCCATACTGGGCTAAAACCATATCTTCCCTTTATATTCCATTTAATTTTAATTTCCCACCATAACTTGTCCAACATTACCATAGTCGGGCAGTTCCTAAAGGGGTCTATCCTAAATATTCCCATCTCCAGCATTTGAAACAGATTAAACCCGGATCCCACCTTAACCGCTCCCCCTAGTTTCTCCCTATTTCCAATATCCCTGTTCATCTCAACAAGCTCTTTCATTTGAGAAGCCAAGTAATATCCATGGATATCCGGAACAGCCAATCCTCCATATGGGATAGGATCCTCCAGACTAGGTCTCTCAATATTTTTAAAAAAGCTTTTCTGGTATGATAATAGGAGAATTTCCAAAAATATACAACAATTGGAGAAGAAGACTCATCTTAATCAGGGCAATTCTCCCCCAGGAATAGAAAAATATATTTTCTTCCACACCTGGATCCGTCTCTTGATTTTATCAAAAAGAGGTTCAATATTTAATTTAATAAAATCCATTACGTTTTTAGTGAAATAAATCCCCAAATATTTTATATGTTGGTCATCTCGAACAACAGACATTTGCCCGAGAGAAAAATTATCCGATTATCAGATTTGCCCC
Source organism: Rhinoderma darwinii (assembly GCF_050947455.1). NCBI lineage: Eukaryota > Metazoa > Chordata > Amphibia > Anura > Rhinodermatidae > Rhinoderma > Rhinoderma darwinii. Next base: position 63,597,934 of record NC_134696.1, on the reverse strand, counting down.
AATTAATTTTTAACCCTGAAAATGATCCATACCATTCAAATATCTCAATAACTCTATTTATAGAGTGGGAAGAACCCATATATAACAAAACATCATCCGCGCAGAGAGATATTTTTTCGATAACATCTCCATACTCAAAGCCAATTATACTCCTATCTTCACGTATGATTACTGCCAGGGGTTCGATAATCAAAGAGAAGAGAAAAGGTGATAAGTGACAACCCTGTCTTGTACCCCGTTTAATCTTAAAATCCCTGGAGACTACCCCATTGACTGTTACTCGAGCTTTCGGTTTTGCATCAAAAGTTTAATCCACAAAATAAATCTGGAGCCAAAAACCATCCACTCGAGGACTGCCCGTATAAAATTCCACTCTACAGTGTCAAATTCCTTACAAGCATCAAGGGACAAAATCGACCTGGGTAAGGGTATGTTCACACGTAGTGAGCAAAAAGGTCTCAAAATACGGAGCTGTTTTCAAGAGAAAACAGCTCCTGATATTCAGAAGTTTTTTGTGCCACTCGCGATTTTCGCTGCGTTTTTCACGGCGGTTCTTTTAGCTTTTTTTTTTTTCTATACAGTCTATGGAAAACGGCTCCAAGAAGTGTCCTGCACTTCTTTTTCACTGCCTTTTTTTACACGTAAAAAAACGCAGCGAAAAACGCTCCATTGGAACAGAACGCCGTTTTCCCATAGAAATCAATAGGCAGATGTTTGGGGCATTCTGCTTCCGATTTTTCTGCCATTTTTCAGGTGTTTACGGCCCGAAAAAAGGCCGAAAATAGGCCGTGTGAACATACCCTTAGATGGCTCCACCTGGAGATTCACGCACAACTTCCTAATATAAATAATATACCTAAATGGAGAGCACCAAAAACAAAAGTCCCTAGGTATTATTCATACCCATGTATTACACTAAGTGCGCCGTATCTATAGGGACCTGGGCATGAAAACAGCTAATAAACATGGGGGTAACAGTGAAACCCGCTAAACGACTATAACAAACCTAAAAATTGGAGTCTGACACACCAAAATACAATTAAAACAATGTAATTTTATTAGATCAATATAAAATATCACAAATTAAAAAGCAGAGATGATTTCCACAGTGCGGAAAGACAACCAGATTGTACAGAAAATGTAACTGTATACATATAAATATATGAATGACACTGAAAATACACGAGATAAAGATACAGCTCATTACATTTGTATAATATATTTATTGTAAACACTTGAAGAGGTAAGAGGACCTTTTCTGCTGGATCTGTCTGAGGTAAATAGAGAAAGTTGGGGAAAAGCCCAGACTCTGTATAAAGATATCTTGAATGCCAAGGCAAATAGATATATGTTGCAACAAGATCAAAAATATTTATCGGAATCCGATCTACCAGGTAAGCTCTTGGTCCAGGCTCAATATAGTCAAAAAAGTGTGGGGGTAATTGAAAAATCCAGGGGGAGTTTGGTTAAGGTCCGAAAATTGATAGTTGAGGAATTTGCTTGCTATTATGCCAATATCTATAAAACAATAAAGATGGGGGAGATAAGTGAGTTTCTGGAGACTATTCCATTGTCAAGACTTAAACAAGAACAAATGTATATGTTGGATGCCCCAATAACAGTGATGGAATTGGAGGTGGTTATTAGGAACGCCCCTGGAAGTAGGTCCCCTGGGTTGGATGGGTTGCCCTTTGAGGTTTACAAACAATATATTGAGGCATTAGCGGCTAGACTTAAGGATCTATGGAATAACTTGCTAGGGGAAGGGGAAATGTCTGTTTCTATGAGGGAGGTGTTGATTACACTTATTTTAAAATCAGGGAAAGACCCTATTAAAATGGAGTCTTATAGACCAATCTCTTTGATTAATACGGATGTTAAATTGCTGCCTAAAATCTTGGCAAATAGGTTGGTGAGGGTTAGCTCTTATTTTATTCATAAGGACCAATGTGGCTTTATGCCAAACAAGTCTACATCAGATAATATTAGGAGGTTATAACAAACCTAAAAATTGGAGTCTGACACACCAAAATACAATTAAAACAATGTAATTTTATTAGATCAATATAAAGTATCACAAATTAAAAAGCAGAGACGATTTCCACAGTGCGGAAAGACAACCAGATTGTACAGAAAATGTAACTGTATACTTATAAGTATATGAATGACACTGTGTAAATACACGAGATAAAGATACAGCTCATTACATTTGGGCTAGCAACTATGTCCAAGTTTGATCATAGAATCAGTGCATTGTCTACACAGACCTCTGGAATGCCAGAGGGTCTAACCTATTAACTCTGTAAGCCCCTGACGAATTACTGCAGAGTCTTCTATGAGTTAGGAAACGCGTAGGGCTAGATAACTACAGATAGGCAGGATTAGTGTTTTGCTAAACACGAGATCTTCATAGTGGAATCCACAGCAGCAGCAGCTGATGCTGTATCAGCTACTGGCACAAGCAGCTGATCTGCTAATAAGAGTGCTGCACAGAGAAATCTATAGCAGCAGTAGCTGTAATACACAGAGATATCTATAGCAGCAGTAGCTGGAATACACAGATAAATCTATAGCAGCAGTAGCTGGAATACACAGAGATATCTATAGCAGCAGTAGCTGGAATACACAGAGATATCTATAGCAGCAGTAGCTGGAATACACAGATAAATCTATAGCAGCAGTAGCTGGAATACACAGAGATATCTATAGCAGCAGTATCTGGAATACACAGAGATATCTATAGCAGCAGTAGCTGGAATACACAGAGATATCTATAGCAGCAGTAGCTGGAATACACAGATAAATCTATAGCAGCAGTAGCTGGAATACACAGAGATATCTATAGCAGCAGTAGCTGGAATACACAGAGATATCTATAGCAGCAGTAGCTGGAATACACAGAGATATCTATAGCAGCAGGAGCTGGAATACACAGAGATATCTATAGCAGCAGTAGCTGGAATACACAGAGATATCTATAGCAGCAGTAGCTGGAATACACAGAGATATCTATAGCAGCAGTAGCTGGAATACACAGAGATATCTATAGCAGCAGTAGCTGGAATACACAGAAAAATCTATAGCAGCAGTAGCTGGAATACACAGAGATATCTATAGCAGCAGTAGCTGGAATACACAGAGAAATCTATAGCAGCAGTAGCTGGAATACACAGAGATAGCTATAGCAGCAGTAGCTGGAATACACAGAGATTCACATAGAGGAACTCATAGAGAAGCTGCTTATGTTGCATCAGTTCCTGGCACACACTTTGTGACAAGGAGGGTACCGGTCCCAACTTGGAACTAAAATATTTAAATCTAATATTTTTTAAAAAATATATAAAAATATAAAAATAAATAAAAACCAGGAAAATTCTAAAATAAAATATAAATACTAGAGTGTGATGGTATTAAACATTTAAATCTCAGCCTTGTCCGATCAGAATTTATTACATATGTCAATGTAAAGTGCGCAAGCACTAGTGAACGAACTTTATGGATACAATTGTATCACTATCTTAAATTGCTAAAAAGTGAAATAAATCTCACATTTAAGGTTAGGTTCTAACCAAAAAATTCCCATTGGTATTTACCCAGTGAAACACATATATTACTCAAGGGAAAAACCACGTATATTTACTATTGCACATTGAATAATGTCATTTTATTAGAGCAATATAAAATATCACAAATTAAAAAGCAGAGATGATTTCCACAGTGCAGAAAGACAACCAGATTGTACAGAAAATGTAACTGTATACATATAAATATATGAATGACACTGTGTAAATACACGAGATAAAGATACAGCTCATTACATTTGTATAATATATTTATTGTAAACACATGAAGAGGTAAGAGGACCTACTCAGCTCTTTCTTCCACTATGACCCTCTCTGCAGCGTCCCTCTCCAACTTGACTAATTTTCTCTTGATCTCACAAATCCCTTTCAAAATTAACCCTTTGCATCACTGCCTTTGCAGTATCCCAAACCATCCCAGGAGATGCCGAGCCCTCATTTTCCTTAAAAAAACAGATAAGTTCATCTTTAATTTTACAATGATCTACCATAACAAACCAATTATTGTTCACTCTAAATCTCCTACCCCCATAATTATCCCCTTTTCTTAATATCAGTGCCAAAAGGGAATGGACCTAAATTCCACGTGCTTCATATTTAACTTTAACTTTTTTTATTACATATAGCCATATCAATTCGTGATAATGTGTTGTGCGATTTTGTGTAACAAAAATATACCCTACTCACCGGGTTTCTACTACGCCAAGCATCGATCCACCCAAATTCCTCTAGTACATTTCCCAAAACTTTCTATCCTGTTTATTGTGTATATTTAATAAATGAGTTCTATCCAGGGATGTATCAATAACCCCGTTGAAATCTCCTACTATCAAAAGTGCACAGTGCATCTTATCTATCATAAATTCATTGATTTTTATCAACACTTCCATCGTGAATGGTGGTGGGTTAAAAATATTAACCAACACCCAAGGTTCGTCATGCAAAGAACAATGCAAGAGCACAAATCTTCCCTCTTTCTTAACTGAAATAACCTCCACTCCAATATCTTTATGTATCAAAATTGATACACCTCTTGAATGAGAGGAAAATACTGAGTGGAAAGGTTTCTGCGCTCATTTTTTTACTATTACATGAAGTGAGTTTTTATCAAGATGGGTCTCCTGAAGACAAACTATGGCAGGGAGAAAATTGCTAAATAAGATCAAATATAGCAACCCTTTTTAATCTAGAGCCCATACCTCTAATATTCCAAGCGAGAATTCTTATCCCATTCGCCTGCACCATTTAAGCATAGATACTACCTATTATGGGGGTGACAAGCAGAAGAGGGGAAGGAGAAATAAGTGTAGACAAAATCTGTATATATATATATATATATATATATATATAAAAAAAAAATGGAAAAAAAAATTAAACAAAACCCCACCCTTACCATAACCCCTACATAGCCCATCTAGTACAACACCAAGTATCACTAAACAGACTCCTTTTCACTATCTCACTCTAACTCCATGCAACTTTTTCTTTTTTTCTTTCAGTAAATTTATTTTATTAAATTTTTTAGAACTACGCACCAACTATTAAACCCCTGCCTCATACACTAACTGCCTCCCCCTACTCATTTGATTTTACATTCACAGCCATATCCATTCCTTAGCCTCTTCTGAATCAGAAAAAAACAGAAATTAAATCGGGTTTAGCGGGAAACATCATTGATTATTTAACCCCATGTTCTCGCAGCACTTTTTTTGTCCCAATGAACTTTGCACGATATTTTTGTGTCTCCACAGCATAATCCGGAAAAAACATAATTTTCTGACCTTCAAATTCCATATTCATCACATTTCGTAACGATCTTATGACATGATCTCTATCTATAGATGACACCATTTTTATTAATATCTGTCTCGGCTTTTTCCAAGAATGATCCGTCCGACTGGAACTCTATGTGCTCTCTCTATAAAATTGGAAATAGAAAATTCCTCTTCTGCCATTCTGTCTGTAATCCACCTTTTCAAAAAGGAAATAACGTCAGAGCCTTCTGCCCCCTCTGGGAAACCTAGAAACCTCAAATTAGCTCTTCTAGACCTATTCTCCAGGTCTATAATTTTCAGCTTCATGTCTTTATTACTTCCTTTTAGCGATTTCATTTCTTTTTGTAACACCTCTACTGTATCTTCCAGCTGAGAAGATCTATCTTCCACATTTTCCATATTCTCTTTATACTTGAACATACTGTTCCTTAAAAAGTTTGCCTGCTCTCCCAGTGTACCCACCTGGCAACAACCAAACTTATTGACGCGTTACATTGGTTAACAGCCGTTAAGATATCCGTCAAACTAGGGGGTCCATTCTCAGTAACCTCCAGAGATACCACTCCATCACCGTTCCTATCTTCCAATTCAGCACTCGTATCTGCCATTACACAAGCCATTTCTTTTTTACTACTGCTTGACTCTCCCAAAGTCTTATCCTGAGCTCTCCCTTCTGCCTCCTTCAAAGCCCCCTTTTTTTTTTTTTTTTTTTTTGAACCAAAGCTGGGCATCCCAATGCAATTCTACCCAGTTTTGTGGCAGCTGCCTCTTTAACTTTATCCACTCTTCTAGCCATTACAGGAGTGGTGACTGGGGTGGTGACTGGAGTAGGCATGGACGATTTACCCTTCCTAGTCGCTGTCTGCCGTGTCATATTCACTTCTCCCAGCTTTACTTTATCTCACAGTCTGCGTATATGTTGTAGACCGCTGCCACCCACGAACTACAATATAATAAAAGATTAAAGTTTTTTTTATTTTATACTTAGCTTTAGCTGTAAAAAGGCCAACCACCACTTTTCTTTTTTTTCCTTGCTTTAGCAATTCCAGAGTTTTATCAGTCTGAATCCAAAATCCTTATGTAGCGAGAAGCTACTAAACATGTAGCAAAAGCAATGGCAATATGGCAGCAGTAACAGTCACAGTGTCCCATCAAGCCACCTCCTGCGACCAAGGGTAATCAATTGTAGTCAAAATCGACAACAGACGGTCATCTGAGGGGCATCCAGCAACCGACAATAAACAGAGATAGCACTCAATAAACGATACTCAATACATAATGCTCACTTGAACCAGCAACTCCAGCAGTAATGTTCAATAGTGCAAACAGCTCCTGCACTAAAATCTTCTTTCCGAGAGAAGCAGCCCAAAATCGGGTCCAAGGGAGTCCAAGGCAGAGGGATAAGCAGGGTAGAATCCAAGGCAATCCAAGGAATGGGAGATCCAGAATCTTTCAGTAGCAGCGCAGGTAGCAAGGCTGATAAGCCGGCATCAGAACCAGCAATGCTAACAGGGAGTGTCCCGTGGAGTATCACATGATCACTGTCACATGGTGCGCTGTATCCCAGGCTACATGGAGCTAGAGCAGAATACTATAAAGAACTCTCGACTCCCGTTTATTGCGGGACAACTGATTGCAGTTTGTAAAATCCATGGGAAACATTCACTTCTGATACCACCTGATGGCCCATTGACCCCAGTCTCCAACAATAGGTTATTCCCTCCGGGCATAGCTGCTTCTTTCTTATCCTACTCGTCCAGATAGTCACCGTTAACCTTCCAACACCTGTTAACAGATCAGGGTTTAAAATCTTTTCAACTCCATTATTCCAGGGGAAGAACGCTCTTTGACAAAATCTTGGGACTGTTTACAATTGAAACATTTCTATGAGGATAATAAAATAAAGTTATGTTTACATAGAACACTGACACCTTTTGAAAACATGTGCCTCTTACCCACACCTCCAGTGAAGACTATATCTACCATCTACAATTTACTTCTAGAACAAAATAATGACACACTCCCTTTGTTCATCATAGGTTGGGAGAGGGAACTAACGCCCACGACCTCTACCTCTGATTGGTCTAAAGCGTTTGCACTGTGCCATCAATTTTCTATTTCATGTAAAGCCCAGGAAACCAACTACAAAATAACGTCCCGATGGTATTAGCGTCCCTGTTTTGTTGCACTTTTTACTCTTCAGTGTCGGAGGAAAGTTGGCGTTGTAAGGGTGACTGTGGTACTATGTTACATATTTGGTGGGGATGCCCTCGTATCCAGACTTTCTGGGTTAGGGTTGTGGCCCTTATTAAAAAAATAACGGGAAGAGAGATACCCAATACCCCAGCCGCATTGCTACTCTCCATGGCACCAGGTTCCATTACAGCAAGTGTGCGGAGCCTGGTTAGCTTTCATTTGATAGCAGCTAGAACTATTATTCCACGTCTTTGGAAATCTGAGAGGACTCCCTCAATACAGGAGTGGTTTCGAGAGGTGCTTCTTTTACAGAGGATGGAAGGTTCAGTAGGATCCAATAGATGTACAACTAAATCTACTTACATGGTTTGGCAAGACTGGACAGATTTATTTTCCACTGACGGGTATTTCTCGTATATTTGAGTTTGGCTGAAATTAGACTGCTCTGGGTAATTATGGTAGGGACAGATTTCACATGATAGGTCTCTTGGAGCGTGGAATGGCTTTTTTGCCCACGGTTCTCTATTTTGTACTTTTTCTCTTCACATACACGACTCAAAATAGGCTTATATACCTCTTCTTGACAACATTTTGGGCTAATTATACTCGAAATGCATGATAATTATCACCACCACGGTGTGTGCTTCTATGTTAATATATGCCACTATAATTGTTATGTTTATTTGCTCTTATTTGGTTTTTCAAATGTATTGCTTTTCCTGGTCACCTACAGCTTATTGACTATATACATTGTATGATTGCTAGATCAAGGAAATGGGTATTGAGAATTATCTGCTGACCCATCACAGCTCTAAGATACTCTTTAAACTCCTTATCTATTATATAACCGAGAAGGACGTGGTGTCCAAAGCTCACATAGAGCTCCGCCCACAGCCCAACCGCCAGTTAGCTCCACCCACAGCCAGAAGCCTGAGGCCCTATTCACACGACAGGGTTTCCCAGCCATGTGACGGCCGTTCAAAAAATGGCCGTCACACGGTCATAGTATGAATGGGTCTATTCACACAGCCGTCAAAAATTGGGAAATGCCCTATTTTCGGCCGCTCTCCCGGCCGTCCGGCTCCGATAGAAGTCTATGTGGCCGGGTAATATACGCCCATCACTGGAATGTGTTCCATGTGATGGCCATGTCTTCCATCGCTCGCTCTCTCCTCCTTCTCCCCACAGTGCAAAGTGCACGTGAGGAGGAGGGTATATTTTTGCTCCCTGTAGGAGCGGAATCCCCAATCCCCGGCCACAGCTTCGGCAACGCTGTGGCCGGGGATTGGGGCTTCCGCTCCAGGAGAAGTCCCTGACTTCACTGTGTCCATATATGGACATAGTGATGTCAGGGACTTCTGAAGCGGAATCCCCGGCGCTGCGACCGGTGTTTCCACTCCAGGAGAAGTCCCTGACTTCAATGTCCATATATGGACATTGAAGTCAGGGACTTCTCCTGGAACGGTGGCACCATGTACAGAAAGGTACAATCTATGAAGGGGGTGCTGTGTAGAACTACCTACAGGGGGCTGTGTGGCATTACCTATGAGGGGTTGTGTGGCATTACCTACAGGGGGCTGTGTGGCATTACCTACAGGGGGGCTGTGTGGCAGTATCTACAGAGGGAAGTGTGTGGCAAAAAATATACAAATGAACATGGAAAAAAACGGATGCAAAACGGGTCAAAACTCTGCCCTTAAAAGCGGAAACACGGCCCGGAACGGATGCAAAACGGCCAAGAAAAATGGACCAAAACGGCCCTTTTTATTGGCCAACACTCGGAACGTCATGTGAATAGAACCTGAGGAAGGAGATGTGAGTGATTAGTGGCGTAGCTATAATGCCCCCTCCCTCCCATACACAGTATAATGCCCCCCCTCCATCCCATACACAGTATAATGCCCCCCTCCCATACACAGTCTAATGCCCCCCTCCCTCCCATACACAGTATAGTGCCTCCATATGTACAGACCTAATAGAAAAATAATAACATACATAATTACCTGTCACCGTTCCCCCGCCGGGTGGAGGATCCTTCTCCTCCTCCGGTCTGTTCGATGTGGGTGACTCGGTGCAGACAGGCGCGATGATGTCACTACATCGCACCTGCCTTCGCCGAGCTGCTCACAGCACACTGAGCACAGTGCAGAAGAGGCAAAGGATCTTCCATCCATCATGGTAACGGGGATAGGTAAGTATGTATGTTATTATTTTTCTATTTGGTCCGTACGTATGGGGGGCATTATACTGTGTATGGGAGGGAGGGGGGGCATTATACTGTGTATGGGAGGGAGGGGGGGCATTATACTGTGTATGGGAGGGAGGGGGGGCATTATACTGTGTATGGGAGGGAGGGGGGCATTATACTGTGTATGGAAAGGAGGGGGCAGAATACGGTGTATGGGAGGGAGGGGGCATTATACTGTGTATGGGAGGGAGGGGGCATTATACTGTGTATAGGAGGGGCATTATACGGTGTATGGGAGGGAGGGGGCATTATACTGTGGGAGCAGGTATGAGGAACATTATGCTGTGTGGGGGCAGCTATGGGGAGCATTATGCTGTTGTGGGGGAAGCTATGGGGGCATTATAATTAGAGGGGGAAGCTATGGGAGCATTATACTGTGTAGGGGCAGATATGGGGGCATTATACTGTGGGGGCAGCTATGGGGGGCATTATACTGTGGGGGGGAAGCTATGGGGGCATTATACTGTGTGGGGCAGCTTTTAACTTACTTTTGAACCATTTCACATTATTTGCTGCAATTGTACTGTACTAATGTAAAAAATAACTGGAAAAAAATCGATGTGTTCTAAAACTTTTGACTGGTAGTGTTTATTTAAAAAGGTCCACAGACTCACTAAAAAGAAGACAGGCTAATCACAAGCTCTGATGGACATTATATTAACCAGAAATATGAGTAAAATTTTTAACATGGTAGTTAACCAAACATTGGTATTTAACCCCTTCCCGCTCCTGGACGTACTATTAGGTCATGGTAACTGCATCGTTTGCGCTCCATGACCTAATAGTACGTCACGGGAGGATTGGCCATTTCGGCTGTCCTCCCGGCACATACAGGAGCTGTGTCTTGTACAGCAGTTGCCGCAGCTCCTTCAGCGGGGATCGATCGCGGTGTCCCCGCTGATTAACCCCTTAGACGCTGCATTCAATAGCGATCGTGATCTTAGGGGTTAAGGGGTCTGTAGTGCAGTGTATTAGAATACACTGCCCTCCTGCCCTCAAGTCCCCTAGTAAGACAAAGTTAAAAAAAAAGTTGTGTAAAAATAAAAAATATTTTTTGAAAGTTATAAAAAGTAAAAATCCCCCATTTCCCCTGATCAGTCAGTTATTATTAATAAAAATAAACAAATAAACTATACATAATTGGAATTGCCAAGTCCATAATGGCTTGAACTACAAAAGTATTTAGTTATCTATCCCGCGCGGTGAACGCCATAAAAGAAAATACTAATAAACCATACCAGAATCACAATTTTTGGGTCACTACACCTCCCAAAAAATGGAATAAAAACAGATCAAAACGTCGCATGTACCTAAAACTGATCGAATCTACAGTTCGTAATGCAAAAAACAAGTCCACACACAGCTTTCTTGATGGAAAAATAAAAACGTTATGGCACTTAGAATAAGGCAACACAAAAAGTAAATGATTTTTTATAAAAAGTAATTTATTGTTCAAACGCCATAAGACAAAAAAACAAAACAGAAAATCCTCTAGGTGCTCCTTTGCTTCGGAGGCCGGTGCTTCAGTCCATTACCACACTAGGGCCACATGTGGGATATTTCTCAAAACTGAAGAATCTGGGCAATAAGTATTGAGTTGCGTTTCTCTGGTAAAACCTTCTGTTTTACAGAAAAAAAAAATGAATAAAAAGGATTTTCTGACCAAAAAATTACATTTGTAAATTTCACCTCTACTTTGCTTTAAATTTCTGTGAAACACCTACAGGGTTAATAAACTTTCTAAATGCTGTTTTGAATACTTTTAGGGTTCTAGTTTCTAAAATGGGGTGTTTTATGGGGTTTTCTAATACATAGGCCCCTCAAAGTCACCTCAGACCTGAACTGGTACCTAAAAAAAAAAAAAAGAGGCTTTTGTTCAAAATATGAGAAATTGCTGCTTATGTTCTAAGCCTTCTAACGTCCTAGAAAATCAAAAGAATGTAAAAAAAATTATGCCAACATATAGTAGACTAATGGGAAATGTGAACTAGTAACTATTTTTGGTGGTATAACCCTCTGTCTTACAAGCAGATGCATTTTTCAGTAAAATGCAATTTTTTTTCACATTTTCTCTACATTTTGCGATTTTTCACAAATAATATATAGACCAAATTTTACCACTAACATAAAGCCCAATGTCTCACGAGAAAACAATCTCAGAATCGCTTGGATAGGTTTAACCCCTTAAGGACACGGCCAATTTTGGCCTTGCGGACAGAGCAATTTTTTTAGATTTCCCTCTTTGCATCCCAACACTCATAACTCTTTTATTTTTTGTACGACGTAGTTGTATGAGACTTTGTTTTTTGCGGGACGAGTTGTACTTTATGTAGGTACCATTGTTTGGTACAAATACATTATCGTTTAATTTCTATACATTTTTATTTGGGCGAAAATGCAGAAAAAAAGAAGTTCCGCAGCAGTTTTAATATATTTTTTTTACACCATACACCGATCATCATAAATAATGTTAGACATTTGTTGTTTAGGTTTTACGGTCGGGGCGATACTAAATATGTCTATATTATTTCATGTTTTGGGACTTCTATTTTAAAAAGTTTATTTATTATAAAAAAAAATGTGTTTGTGTATTTTTTTTACTTTTTATTTATATATTTATCATTAATTTTTTTAACTTTCATTTAACTTTTTTTTTTAATCCCATAAAGGGATTTTTCATTTTGATTTTGTAACTGTAATGTACTGGCATAGATCTATATGCCAGTACATTAGCCTGTGTACTGATTGTACACAGGCAGTTGTTAGGGCATACCTCAGTATGCCCTAACAACAGGCAATAAGTTCAGACAGCCCTGGGGTCCTTCAATGGACCCTGGGCTGTCTGGCCATATGAGTTGTGGGCTTTGATCGCATCACAGTTATCTTCTGTGAAGCGATCAAAGTGCAGTCCCCCCTCCTTGAACACCGCGATCAGCATTCATCGCGGCGTTCAAAGGGTTAACGGCGGAGAGAGGATGTTTCTCTTCTCTCCGCTGTCAGAGTGGGGCCGTGGCTGTGTATTACAGCCATTGCCCCGCTCTCGGTCGCGCGCACAGACGACTGTCACACAGGAAGAGAATGCATGTCCTAATGCGCAAAGTACTCGCCGTTCAGGACGAGCATTCTCGTCCTGTGTTGGCAACCAGTTAAGCATTCCGAAGTTATTACCACATAAAGTGAAATATATCAGACTTGAAAAATGGGCTCTGAGCCTTAAGGCCAAAACTAGGCTGCGTTCTTAAGGGGTACAGATGCAAATTGCAAAAACATGTTAGTAAAGGCTAATCGCCTGATGTAGAGTATTTAGAAGTTCAATCACCCATGATATGGTCCAAAATGTAAACCGTCAGACTAACCCAAAACATACTACACAGGTAGAGCAATAGATTGGCTTCCACCTGACGTGCATTTCGACGCACTTGCCTTCATTTGGGGGTGGCGCTATACTAAAACATATTGCCTTTTAAAGGTAAGACAGCCTATTACAGACAAAAGAAGTCAGATGTAGGTTAAATATGTAATAAATATCCCTTCGCTTACCGGTAATCTATTGGGTGCATAAACGTAGTGGCATGCCCACCTTCCAATCGGAAGTCACGTGTGAAACGCAACGTGTGTGTAGGGCACATGAGTGCATGACTGCGCTGTTACCATGGTGCAACGCAGGCGTCAACCCGGAAGCAGAGGGGGCATTAACCAATGCGCATGCATCAACGAAGGCACATTAAGTGTAATGCAGATAACCCAAGGACACCTAGTGGCTAAGACCAATATTGCATACTAGTATAAATACAGAGGAATTATTGAAGTCTTTTAAATGGCATGGCAAAATCCAAAATCCTTTTACTATTATATAAAATCAGAATAGGACCGGAGCTACAAAGGAATAAATGGGGAGGCGAAAAGGGGAGGGGAAAAGGGGGAGGTAGGAGAAAACCAAAGCATAATGACAATTCATAAATATACATAAAAGTATATATAATGTATAAATATAGAGTTGCTAATTTATAGTTGGAAAAATAGCAGAACTGTAACGAGGCTGTATATCAGAATGTAACAAAATATTCACAAATCGACAAAAAAGTTTAATACATGGAATAGATCATGCGTATACACAAAAGTCATAAATATAGATGCAAGGGTGAAAATACAAGGAAATCTATATCTATGCTAAGTAATATGTAAAAAGTATATATAATTATTACAGATCAGCATCATAAGCTATAAAGCTTAACGAGGCTCTGTTATCACATTATAAGTACCCTATCTCCTACATAATGTGATCGGCGCTGTAATGTTGATAAATGTTGATATAAATGTTGATATAGGTGATAACTTGGTTAAAATGTATCGTTTTTCTAAATAAAAACCCCTGCTGTTATCTACATTACAGCGCCGATCACATTATGTAGGAGATAGGGCACTTATAATGTGGTGACAGAGCCTCTTTAAGTGTGAATAGTTATAAATGTTGTGTGTTAACCTAATATAACAGTGATCAACGTATGAAGTGCAATATTCTCATATAAGATATCACATCATATGTAAAAACTGTGCCGTGAATGAAATATGCGGGAATATACAAAGTCACAGTCGAGTCACATTATTATGACCACGTCCTACTTTCGACGTTGGCATCACGTAGCCTATGAAGGAAGAGATGTGTCATGGGCTGGCTTGGTGCGTATATAAGGTGTGCAATAGGCTGTCTGAATACACATCACTCGTTTTTGCCATGGGTAAAAGGTGTGATTTATCAGAGTTGCAAAAAGGGATTATGATTATTGGCTTTCGGGCCAAGGGTGGCAGTATTTCTCAAACAGCGCAGTTTGTGAACTATTCACATGCTGCTGTGGTGAAAGTGTATCGTGAGTAGACAAATGGCACCATTGGGAATAACAGACGTAGTAACGGCAGAGCACCACGTGCCATTGATGTGAGAGGTGAACGTCAGATACGGAGGGACGCGAGAGCCGAACGACACGCTACCGTGCAGCTCACAGTGAAAATCAACCTGGGGGCTACTGGTCACTGCTTCTATGCTAACAAAAGTGCATCTGAAACAAAGGCTTAAATTTGTACGCCAGTATCGGAATTGGACCACCGATGATTGGCAAAGGGTTGCCTTTTCCGATGAGTCAAGTTTTCTGCTTCATCGAACGGATGGACGTTGGCGTGTCAGGCGAGAAACATCAGAGAACAAACACCCTGCAGCCATTGCTGGAAGAACACAAACTGGTGGCGGCAGCATTATGGTCTGTGGAATTTTTTCATGGCATTCTCTGGGCCCACTCATCCATGTGGAGGGTACTCTGAACCGATTTGGATATGAATCCATTATAGCAGATCACGTGCACCCATACATGTCTTATCTGGGGCAGATTGAATCTTCTAGCAAGACAATGCGACGTCACACGGCTAGAAATGTCCGACAGTGGTTGGAAGAGCATGACCAAGACTTATAAGTGCTTCCATAGCCCCCTAATTCGCCAGGCTTGAATCCAATTGAGCATCTGTGCGACCACCTCGATCGTCTTTCACTGTAGTCAGCATGGCTCCAGATACCAGAGACAAAATACCAGCTCCTTATTGAGTCATTCCCAGCCAGTCTAGCTGCTGTCCGTGCTGCACACGGCGGTTAGTCTGGGTATTAGCTGGTGGTCATAATAATGTGACTCGACTGTGTATATACACACACAATATGCACCCAGATATATATACATGCATAAAGAGTTTTCTAAAAAAATTAAAATTAAATACCACCAAAAGCTAAGACTATATGAAAATAAAAATCATAATAGTAATGATGTAGTATAGTGATAGTGAAGCCAGCCAGGAATTATCAGTATTCAATATGTACATATATGATGGTTGAGTTTGAAGATGTAGTATTTCCTCGCACGGGGTATAGATAATATATATTTCCTCCCGGTGTTTACCCCAATGTTTAACAAGGTTATAGCTGCAGTCCAAAAATTAGAAGTATATTTATGAGATAACGGATTATAGGACCTAACTATATTGAATGAAAGAAAAAATACAGTTAAAAAGCAAACTAAAAGCATATTTACAACATAGTATAACTACCGCACTGCTAACGGTCAGATAAATGCTGCAAAGCCTAATGTCTCATTGAGACCTTTGGGTTGCATCGTATTGAGACACCAGATCCATTTTCACTCGCATTGTAATAATCTTTTTTTTGGTCTCCCCACGTATGCCAAGTTTTTCGATGCCCTCTAATTCTTGTGCCCCCATGTCACGAACGTGTTCCCTCACCCTTATTCTCAATTCCCGGGAGGTCATGTAGATTTTAGGGCAGGTGGCATAATAAACGAAACCCTTAGTAGCACAGCTAATTGGCCATGTTATTTTAAACGTGTGTAGATTTTCAGAATCCTGAAAAGTAGATGATTTCTCTATGATAGGACAACATATGCAATTGTCAGGGATCATTAGCCTGTATATTGCTTGCAAAAACATTATTACTTTATATAAACTAAATATCAGTATATTCCACAAAGAACTTGAATGTATGAAACAAGATGGAGCCTGCATAAGGAACACACCTATGGAATACACCGCCCCTGGAATGCAAGAGGAGTGTGCAGATGAATTTACAGCTAAATAGAGCCAATAGGGCTTAAGCACGTCCCACCTTCCTACAGAGAAGATTTTTTTTGTAACCTCTTTGTGTAATAAAAGTTTAGTTGTACTTCCTACTTCACTGAGGGAGGATCTCTACCAACATTTTCCAACTTACAGAGATGGTTATTCGGTGTGAAATAACAGGGAAAGGAACCCTGACAATTGGGGCTACACTCGAGGGGATCTCGGAATCCGGACAACTGACATTCACAGGGTGAAACAGACGACCCGGGACTGCCCACTGAAGGAGCCTGATCACCTCCACAATAACACGGTAAGTCAATTGATTTTATAAATCTTCGACTTATCTGTGTTAGTGGACGGTCTTGTGGGAATCTGTAGAACCCTAGTCGGTTGGCTGGATTAGCTCAGGCGACAGGAGCGACATCCCTGCTGTGTGGTCACGAACCCGTAAAAAATTAGTCGCGCCCGACTAACCATCCTCTGGGTAATTAGGGACTAGATAGAAAATATAACCTGTCTTATACAGATCCAGTATAAGGAAAAAAATCGGGGAAATCCAAGGGCGCAGCCGTATCCAGATAAAATTGTTTTTATTATGTACAAAATAAAAACAATTTTATCTGGATACGGCTGCGCCCTTGGATTTCCCCGATTTTTTTCCTTATACTGGATTTATTCAGCGGATATTGAACCTCAAATCTCCGGACTGGGAACTGTGGCTGCAACCGACTCTGACAGAGCTACCTCTGAATGCACGTGTGGGATGTTGTGCTCCTAGCATAACATCACCAGGTCAGTACCCTTGACCATATACATTTTTTCGTTATACATACAAATTCAGGCACGATGTGCGCTTTGTTTTTATCTTTATTTCCATAGCGTGATACTGTCTTATACAGAGGCACGCGGGCACGATAAGATGTGTGATAAGTCGTGCGTAGTATTATAACCTGTCTTATACAGGGGCACGCGGGCACGATAAGACGTGTGATAAGTTGTGGGTAGTATTATAACCTGTCTTATATGCGGGCATGCGGGGTGTGTAAAACACTGATAAGTCGTGTGATAAGTCGTGGGACAGGCGCATGCGGGGTATGTAAAACACTGATAAGTCGTGTGATAAGTCGTGGGTAATATTTTGGCCAGACCACGGTGAACCGGTCACTAGAGGGTTGCAGACCAAAAGTTGTTATATAGATTACGTGAAGGATATAGAAGGTTAGAATGGATGGTTTACGGTCCATATTCAAATCATCAGGATCACCCGTACCCGGACGATCCTATTCGTATGATTTGGTAAAGTGAAGGGACGGGAAACAGTATGTGAGTAAAACGAAGAAATTGATGGAAGTGTGCGGGATGCATAGGGGAGGGCAGCTACAAGCCGGAGACTGGAAAAAAGGTATTCGAGAGAACAAAGGGAAGTTAGGAATAAGAAAGGCATTGTATTATGTTATATGTATTATAAACCACAGGACCAGCCACCACCCTATAATGGCGATGGTCCCTCATGTTGGGTGTGTCGTCATTGTGGGCAGCAAAACCCCCTCACAGCTGAGCAATGTGTTTCCTGTGGGAGAGGCTGCCCCCCACCCCCTGATGAGGTCACGCCCGGCCCAACCAAATCAGTAGGAAATGATAGCTTTGTTAATTTTGTCATTTCCCTCAGTAAAGAGTTGACAGCAACACATGCTGCAGTGTTTTCTTCTATTCCAGATTCCATCCCAGGGGTGCACAAGCTGCAACTAGGACGCTGTGTTCTGGTGAAAAGACACGTCATCATAATATAGAGATAGTGGCCGACAGATTGGACACTGTTACAGATTATGTGTTTGATGTTTTGAACGTAGATAATTCCTATATAATAGTGTGATGAATGATTGCAGATACGTACGTTATCTTGAGTTGTTGTACAGATGTGTGACTCTTGGAGGTTCATTGTATGGGAGAATTTTTGCCGGCATTGAAATAAGTTAAGATTTGGAGAACAGAAGTTGTGAGGAGTGAGTGCGTGACCCCCGCATGTAGAATGTGATGACTAATATAGATTGTAATGGGGGAGGGGCTGTGTGATGTAACGTGTGTGATAGAACGTGTGCAGTGTGAAGTCTGAAAAGCAGACTGGTATAAGCTTATCTATAGAGCATGGATTGATGAGACAAGGGATTACAATATTGCACTGATTTTAGATCTATATTGTATGCTCTTATTTTCAAGAGCAGTAATGTCTAAAAAAAAAAAAAAAATTCTTAGTGTTTTGTGTATGGGGTTAAAATCTGTTTCTTTTTTTCTGTGTAAAGGAAAGTTTCTTATCTTTGCGCATGCACTGTTGTCCGTAACCACACCAAGTGAGAAAATATTACAGCCGGCCGGATTTGTCTGCAAAACGATAAGGTTTAATGTTGGAATGTTTTGATGTTAATTCAAATGAATTAAAATACAGATATTGTGAGACACGGGGTCTTGAAAATGTATGTATCCCCACTGTTCCTTATTTTTATATACAGTTTATTGGTTTGCAGTAATTAACCCCTTAAGGACACAGCCTATTTTAGCCTTGTGGACACAGCCGATTTTTGCAAATCTGACATGTGTCACTTTATGTGGAAATAACTCCAGAATGCTTTTGCCTATCCAAGCGATTCTGAGATTGTTTTCTCGTGACATGTTGTACTTTATGATACTGAAAACATTTTGTCGTTAAATTCAATATTTATTTGTAAAAAACACCAAAATTTTGAGAAAATTTGCAAAAATCTGCATTTTTCTAAATTGTAATGTATCTGCTTATAAAACAGATCGTAATACGACACAAAATATTTACTAGTTAACATTTCCTATATTCAAATACCTATCACGAAATGTGAAGACATATATAACATATCCATGCCTGGATAAATAACATACAGCACACAATTTGTACCATGAAAATATAAAAAACTTTATTGAAATACACATAACAATATATTGGCCATCAGACGATAAAATCAATGATAGAAGTAATAAAATAATAGCGTGGAGATACAACAGGGACACATACACATAGCATGCTAGTAAACTACAAACATCATGTGATATGGTATGGTACAGGTTTCTCAGTCCAAACCAAAGGGTCATATACATCTAACCAAGGTATATAGCATAAGTTCAAAGATATAATAATGAACAGTATGTTAACACTGCTTAACAAATGTAGAAGAGAGCCCAAAATCACAGGCTCAAAAGGCTATACCAACCTGTAGATTGCATGATATGTCCCACAGAAAATATCACCACACTAGACGCCCCCGACGCATGTTTCGCCGTCAGCTTTCTCAAGGGGTACTAAATGATGGAATAGCAGTCATCTTAAGTAAGGGATACACTGGGAGTCGACTGTGTCAGTATCAAATGAACAGGGAGCATACACAGATTGTAAGCATTTGTAAGCAGGTGTGGTCTTCAAACCGGCAGACAAGGGTGGAAATGTGGTGGTATGGCCAGTGGAAATGTATGAGCTTGAGACATATAGACAATTGTGCGATGTCAGATGCTATAGACACCTAAGTTCTAATCCAACTGAAGCCTTTAAGAGACAATTGGATGGCATGCTTGCTGATGCATTAGATGATGATACTATTACAAAAACAATTCTTGAAGGGCTTACAGTCAAATTTCCGATCACTCCCACATTATATTTGTTACCGAAGGTACATAAAGATCAAAAGAGGCCTCCAGGGCGTCCAATTGTATCCGGCTGTGGGAGCTTATGTGAATCCGTATGCCGTTTTCTTGATTTTTACCTTCGCACTTGTGAGGAGGGCCTCCAATCATATAGCAAAGATTCCACAGATGTTTTGAAACGTCTTGATGGAGTTACAATGGAGCAGGACATGTTCTTAGTGTCCTGCGATGTAGAATCTCTCTACACTTGCATCGAGCATGATCTTGGGCTGTCTGCGGTTTCACATTTTCTGCGATCGGGGGATCATGATCAGGACCTGATCGATTTTCTCATAAGTTTAATGCGCTTTGTCCTTGAACACAATTACTTTTTGTTTAGGGATAAATACTACTTGCAGTTACGTGGGACGGCGATGGGTGCCACTTGTGCACCGTCCTATGCGAACTTATTTTTGGGTCTTTGGGAACAAGAGACTGTAAGAACAGCAATTTATATGGTTTCGGGTAATGTTGTCAGCTGGATGCGCTTTATTGATGATATTCTGTTCATCTGGCAGGGCACACGAGCGGAATTGGACAGGTTTTTAGTTATTCTAAATGCCAATGCATGTAATATCAAATTAATGAATGCGATTAGTCAGGAATTCCTGGACATTAAGATCACAGTACTACCGAGTAATTTTTCGCAAAAAAACGGCGGTAAACGCACTTTTACATGCAACCTCGTTCCACCCTTCACACACTATTCGTGCCATCCCTACAGGCCAGTTTTTGCAGGCACGACGTGTATGCGACTCACAATTGAATTTTGAAAATGAATCCCAGTGTTTAAAGGCTCGTTTCTTCCAACGTGGATATCGTAAAGAGGATGTTGAGAGAGGATATCAAAGAGCATATCATACTGATCGCAATAATCTTCTTATCCAACAACAACAACGGAAAAATAATGAGGACACAGTAAGGCTTATCACCACATACAATACGCAATGGTCTGAAATGCAGAAAATTGTGACCCGCTTCTGGCCCATCTTACTGTCAGACCCTGATTTGAAGAGGTATTTACCTCCAAGACCCCAATTAACAGCCAAAAGGAGCAAGACTTTGAGGGACCATTTAGTCCGCAGTCACTATACCGCTCCAAATTCCAACATGTATCTATTTGGCTCTAAGGGACCAAAATGGGGATCCTTCCCTTGTGGCCATTGTTCCGTCTGTGATCTGATATTTAAAACGGATGTATTTTCTGACTCTGAAAGGAAGAAATGTTACAAGATTGTACATTTTATTAATTGCAGTACGTCTGGGGTCATCTATATGGCAACATGCCCATGTGGCCTTTCTTATATTAGCATGACTACGAGGGAACTAAAAACACGAATCCAGGAACATGTAAGAGACATCAAAAGGGCAGGAAGAATTGAAGGAAATGACTTGGATATGATTAATAAACTTAAATCTATTCCCAGACATTTCCGTGACCATCATAACAACAGGTGGCAGGATCTAAGAGTACACGGGATCGATAAGATCATTACTGGATCACGAGGCGGTGACACCTTTCGTAAACTTGAGCGTATCGAATGTAAGTGGATAACGAAGCTTAACACCAGTTCACCCAATGGTCTAAATGAGAAGATGTCTTTCGCATCCTTCATGTAATATGTTTCCTGGGCCCTATAGCATCATTTTTTATTGTGTCTTTGTATATTGTATCTATATTTAATAATGGGATGTTAGATGGTAGAGTCATATGTCTATGACCATACTGCTGTATTTGGGACACTATTTTATGTTGGTGGACTATTGACATCTAGGCACACTGATGTGTACATATCTGTGTAATTATTGATATTATATTTTTTTATATTCTTTACAGATATCATGGCTACTTATGTTTCATGCTGAAGTTCATCAGCGGAGGCTGCCTATATAGTCCATATGTTTGATTTATGTTTTGGTATATGAAAGGGACTTTTGACTATGTGAGGGTCTTCCATTTATCTATAGGGAGTTACGGTTTATGTGTATTGCATGTACTCAGATTGTATTCAAAAGTTGCATTCTATGAATATTTTGTTTATATCTCTACCATTGCTATATACGAATATTGAACACAAACATATATTGATTTTTGTAGATTTATTACATACACTATTGGTATAGAGGAGATGTATGTACATTTATATTTATGCACTAGTGCACATTGACTACGCTTATAGAATAGCGTTAAGCACATACAGTAGACGAAGCAGCAAATGACTAGATATATAATCCCCTTATTTATAAGCGTCCACATATAGTACTCACTTTATATGTATTTCTGTACACAGTCATATTGGTATATATTCACATTATATTTTTATATTATATATAGGTAATATAGTAATTTATTGACTTATTCTGATATATACATATATATTCACAACTATGCACTTTATTATATTTATACACATACACAACATCTTAATTCTATTAGTGTTCTATTCACTTACTTAACACTGTATGATATTCTATTACATTTATATATATATTGATTCTAGTTTAAATATTTATTATATTTTGATATGTAATATTTTTATCTTTACACTTTTATAAACTATGTAGAAACATAGATATACATATATATATTTTTTTAGTAAACACTTAGTATACAATCATCTGCTCAATATATATGCAACGTATTTGTTGACTAATAGTGTTATCTTTTTTCAGGTGCAGTTTTAATCTTTTTCCACATGATTATGTATTTCTTCCTAATAAACTATTTTTCTGTCTTCACTTTCACATGCACGTGTGTTCACTACTCTATTCACTTGTCTTATCTGCACCACTTCTTATTGTTTAGAATACCAATGCATTTTTATACTCCTATGAGGTTTTAAAGATTATGTTGATAACTTGTATTTATTATCTCTGTATGATTAGGTGTGTATAAATATATTGATGTATGTCTACTTACTATATGTCGTTATTTTAACAATAATATGCACTGTCACGGACACTGGGTTTGTGGACCCACTAGGCCGCTCCGCCGTAGCGGGGAGGCAGCTGACCAGGTCACAGTCTATGTGAAAGCAAGATAGCAGACAGTAATGCTTAGGTACCTGAAATAGTCCGGACGGTGACTGTGGCTTCAGCACGGATGGACAACCTAACCAAAAACCTCGCACCAAAGAAATGGCATGTAGTGGGGTCCCCTATAGCAATTAAACCTAGAAACGAACCAATTGGGACATATCCCTAAAAAGAATATTGTACTCAATGTAAAAAGCACAAAAAATATCTTTATTAAATATAATGACAAAATAACACAATAATAGAAAAAGAGAAATGATACAGCATATACGGAGACATATACAGCAGGGTCAGATGTAAGAGACCATGACCGACAGAATCAACCGTCCACTGATAACCTCAGACACGCTCGAATAATATTAAATAGTGCACAAGCCCAGGGGTGTATGATGTAAATCCCACATATAGCAGAGTGCTATCGGCTGAAAAATAGCAATACAATGGTAACCTATAAACTATCAAAGCCTGCACAAAATATGATAATGCGTGGGAAGGGCGATATACATATAGCATAAAGCAGCATACATATAATACTAATACGTCAGAGCCAGCACAGTATATGAAGATACATAGAAGGTGCAGCTAAATGAATATGCATATAATAATGCGTTTAAAGTCAGCACAATGCAGCTAAATGGATATGCATATAATAATACATTTAAGTCAGCACAGGTAAAAGGTGCAGCTATTGACGTATATCAGGAGGTATTACGGCTCAGATAGCCAGAAAAAAGTATAGCTGCCATAGCTAGACAGTATGGCCCAAAGGTTAGTACAAGTTTAACAAAGGCACATGCACATACCCTGAGACATGTTTAGAGAGCGTGGAGGATCAGAAGAACTGGGTGAACAGGCGCCTCGACGCGCGTTTCGCCCGATAGACCGGCTTCGTCAGGAGGCTAATTTTAAGTGGTGCTCGAGGGTTATAAATAGATAAAATAAAGTTAGGCTCACCTGTGATGAGCGCAAATCGGCGCTCGGAACCCACGCCCAGTGACGCCCACATCACGGGACGCGCCGCGCGTCAGATGGAGAGACGCCGCATGATGAAAAATCACCATGGCGACGTAGGACGCTGAGCGGCACTCCCGGATGTAAGCCACACTGCGCATGCGCAGCCGAGCGTCTGTGCGGACACCACAGGGGAGACAACATAAGACAGAACTATCACAATGACAGTTTTGAGTGGGAAATAACTACGAAAACATGGAATAGATTAAACGGGATCTAATAATAGAGGATGGATACAAATAGGGCAGGATGTTTATAAAAATGAAAACAATAAAATATGATGAGAAAAGGGGAAGTGCGCACGTGACAGGAAAAAACCGTGCACAATAAGAAAAAGTGAAAAATAATAATAAGCTATGATCAAATAGGTATATAAGACAGGTGAAAAAAAGGGCATATTTATATAATACATAATGTAAAAAGTGTATTTATGGCTAAATAGAAATAAATATACATTAATGTGAATATGCAATACCAAACACCATGTAAAAATAAGTATATATAATAAAAAAGATGTGTATCAAGTGAATCCATATACATATATAAATATATATACCTAAAACAGACATAAAAGAGTGAAATACAAAAAGATATATGAATAAAATAAATCAATATAATCCATCCAATTATATACAAAAAATAACAAATAATATGAAACCCAATATATGATAATAAAATAGAATCCATAGTACCATCAATAAATACAACATATAGATACATTAGTGGATGTACAAAAGCTGCAACAGAAATAGATATAAAATACTATATAGTGTATAAAAAATATATTTTTACATGAATAGTTAATGATCCATATCGCAGCACTCACTCCACATATTTGAAAAATACATATATTAACAGCAATAGCAATACAGAAAGTACACAATACATCAAAATCATATTCAATATAGGGACAACAGATGTAAATCTTCTCCACTTCTGGTTTACAAAAACGACCATATGCGATCTTCGTAGATATATAGAGAAGTAGACCCACTCACTGAAACATACAAAAATAGATATAAAACACAAGAAAAAAACCCTAGAGAAAATAAAATTCACGCATGGTTAAAAAATTAAAAAATTACAAGAAAGGCCTGAAACTCGTGGCTTCGTTTAAGCCAAATGGGGCTACAGTATTGAGTAACGTGATCTACTTCATCTCTTTTCTCAATAACGCCACACGTACATCCCCACCTCTACAGCCCAGAGAGATCTTGTCAATTCCACGTACCTCAAAACCCTTAGGATTACAGGAGTGGAACTCGCGAAAATGTCCCGCAACAGGCTGGAGTTTGTCGATATCCACGACATTAGATGCCGATTTAATCTTACTCACGTGTTCTAGCACCCGCACCTTCAATTGCCTGGTGGTCATGCCAACATAAATAAGCCCACACGGACAGGTGGCAAAGTACACCACAGCTACGGTGTTACACGTAATGTGGTAGACAATTTTATAATCTTTCCTTCCGTTTGAGCTATGGAAGTTAGAGGTACGTAGAATGTATTTACAAGCAGAACAATGGCCGCAGTTATACGAGCCCCAGGGAGGGCCTCTACTCCCAAATGGATTGGGGGGAGCACTAGGGATATAGTGACTAGCAGTCAAAAGGTCCTTAAGATTTTTAGACCGCCTCCAGGTAATGGAGGGATAACTGGGTAAGACCCCTGCCAAGTCACGATCAGTGAGAAGGACCCGCCAGTGCTTTTGCAAGATATCACGAATCTCAGTCCAATGGGGATTGAAAGTAGTGATAAATCTGACATTCTGATCTGTTGTATGTCTCTTGGGTCTACTCACCAGAAGTCCATCGCGAGTCGAATTTTTAGCTCTGAGATAGCCTTTCTTTATAACCCTCTGACTATACCCACGACTCTTAAATCTTGCCGTCAGATCCAATGCTTGGCGCTCAAAATTGCTGTCACTGGAGCAGATACGCTTTGCCCTCAGAAACTGGCCCACAGGTATAGATGTTGTAACCTTCGGATAATGGGCAGACGTAGCATGGAGGAGGGCGTTTGTGGAAGTTTTTTTCCTGAAAATATCGGTAGAAATAAAACCGCTATCATCTCTGCAAATACAGATATCCAGAAATTCAACGCGAGTTAAGCTAAACTGCCACGTAAGTTTGATATTGATATCATTCCTATTAAGGGAACCGAGGAAAGATTCCAAGCTAGACGTGGAGCCCTGCCAGATGAATAGAATATCGTCTATATACCTTGACCACAGGAGCACTGAATCATGACCCGGGGTCTGCTGCACAGTCTCCCACTCCCACAGCCCCAGGAACAGATTAGCATAGGAGGGCGCACAAGTAGCCCCCATTGCTGTGCCCTGGAGCTGTAGGAAGAGACGATCTTTGAATACAAAAAAATTGTGTGTTAGTGCAAAGTCGAGAAGGCATAAAATAAACTCAACAAGGTCCGGGTCATGATTAGTCATCTGTAAAAAATTTCTAGATGCTCGGATCCCGTGGTCATGGCATATAGACGTGTACAGGGACTCCACGTCACATGTGACAAGTAGCATATCATCCTCAAGATGCAGCCCATCAAGACGTTGTAACATATCCGTGGTATCCCTGATATACGATGGCAGGGTTTCCACACATTTCTGTAGATAAAAATCTACAAATCTGCAGATGTTCTCACATAAGCCTCCAATCCCTGATACTATTGGACGTCCAGGGGGGCAGATGACATTTTTATGCACTTTAGGCAGTAAATAAAACGTGGGCTTAATGGGAAAGTCCACAGAAAGACCCTCTCTTAATTTAGAGTTGATAATATTTGAATCCACACCTCGTTGTAATAAACTGTCTAGTTCTGCTTTGAAAGCTAGCGTGGGGTCCGATGGTAACCTACGATAACAATGGCTCATATCAAGTTGACGAAAGGCCTCACATTCATACATCTGTGCCGGCCATAATACAACATTGCCCCCCTTATCAGCTGGTTTAATAATGACATCCCTCAGTTTTCTAAGTTCTAGAATGGCCTGCCTCTCCTTATAATTGAGATTGCATGATGTACTAGACTCGGAAATGCTTTCCAGATCCTTCTTAACTAGTTTAAAGAAAATATCCACTGAGGGACATAGAGTGAAGGGGGGGAAATGTTGAGAACGGCGGCACAGATTCATGGGAAGTCTGGGATCAGTATTAACCTCCTGTTCCTCTAATAGTGACAGAAGGGCATCAAATGCATGTTTCTCTGCCGAGGAACCCATAGCAGCACTATAATCCCTTCTACCAAAATGTTTTTTAAAAAGTAATTTTCTAGAGAAGAGAGCCAAATCTTTGATGGTGGTAAAAAGATCAAATTTACCCGTGGGGGAAAAAGACAGACCCTTTTGCAAAACATTGATTTGAGAGGACGACAGAGTATAGGAAGAGAGGTTAATTACCTTCAGAGCCTCCTGTTTCTCTTGTCCCTGTTGAGCACCCCTCTGGTCTTTCTATTGACTGCCAGTGTTCTGGAGTTGAACAGGGGGTCTCCATCTCCCGTGGCCTGAGGTTTGTCTAAAAAACCGCCACATTCTTCTTCAGATACAAGAGAAACAGAGGAGACAGAGCGGGACAGGGACCGAGCTCTATCCCTTTTAGTATGCCAACGATAGATTTTGTTTGACTGAAAATCACTTAAATCACGCTGAAATTTTCTTGTTTTAAGATCTTGTATCTCTCTCTCACACTTTTTCAGCTCCTCCTCCAATGCCTTATCAAAAATGCCAAGCTCTTCTGTACTAAGAGATTGATGAATCTTATCCTTAAGGGAATCAATTTCCTTTTCCAGAGAGTCAAGGGTTCTGCGATCTGCCCCAATGAGCAGCTCAATAAGCGTGCGCGAACATTTAGTGAGGGAATCTTCCCATTTCGCAACAAAAGAAGGATCTTCCGTATCCAAAGTGGGGAACACCTGCAGGCGTAGGCCGCGAGGTATAATATCTTTCTGTAAATAATTTTCCAAGGCTGCCTTGTTCCACCAGACCTTGGTACGTTTTTTGAGAAGATCACGTATTTTAAGTTTCAGGCCCTTAATGTTACTACTTTCTGCAGTCACTGCTGAATTCTCTCCGAATATGGTACCAAGTTGTGTGATCCAATCCTTATCTCTTTTCCTGAAATCCATAAATCCTGAGGTATTTTCTGTAAACACAGACAAGAATATTGCTATAAACACAGACAAGAACCATTGCTGTAAACACAGACAAGAACCATTGTATTGTTATTTTTCAGCCGATAGCACTCTTCTATATGTGGGATTTACATCACACACCCCTGGGCTTGTGCACTATTTAATATTATTCGAGCGTGTCTGAGGTTATCAGGGGACGATTGATTCTGTCGGTCATGGTCTCTTACATTTGACCCTGCTGTATATGTCTCCGTATATGCTGTATCATTTCTCTTTTTCTATTATTGTGGTATTTTGTCATTATATTTAATAAAGATATTTTTTGTGCTTTTTACATTGAGTACAATATTCTTTTTAGGGATATGTCCCAATTGGTTTGTTTCTAGGTTCAGCACGGATTGAGACAGGTGCGGAAAGTGGCGCCAGACGTGGCGGGCAGTATCCGATGAGCAGATGACACTTGACGTGGCAGATGACACTTGACGTGGCAGATGGCACTTGGCGTGGCAGATGGCACTTGACGTGGCAGATGGCACTTGACGTGGCAGATGACACTTGACGTGGCAGATGACACTTGAACACGGGTAGGCACAGGAACAATGCGGAATACAGGAACGGTAACAGGGCACGGGTAACAGCTGGAACGGGAGACACTAAGGGACCATTTGAGAGACAGACAGGGAAAGACTAACAACGCTCAGGCAAGGATCAGAAGGGCTGGGGCATTCTTATAGGGAAGGAAATCATGTGGGTTAATGAACATTGTTTTCATGTGCGCGCGCTGGCCCTTTAAGAGCAGGCGCAAGCGTGCGCGCGCACCCTATGGGACCCGGCCGGACGGAGCGGAAGTGAGCGCTGGCATCTCCTAGTAGGGAGACGGAGGCCAGCGCTCACAGATCCATGGCTGCGGGCGTCGGGATGTGAGTGAACCCGACGTCCCGCTGCCATGGGCGCTACAGTATCCCCCCTCTTACGCCCCCTCTTCTTGGGACCAGAGTGAGAGAGGAACTTTTTAATAAGAGTAGGGGCGCTGAGGTTCTCTTCTGGCTCCCAGGACCTCTCCTCAGGACCAAACCCTCTCCAGTCCACCAGATAGAAAGTCCTTCCTCCAACCCTCTTGCGGTCCAGGATCTCCTTTACCTCGAATACATCAGAAGGACCGCTGGAAGCAACTGTGGAACTAGAGGTCTTGCTGTAGCGGTTCAGGACCACTGGTTTCAGGAGGGACACATGGAAGGAGTTAGGGATTCTGAGGGTAGGGGGCAGCCGCAGCTTATAGGAAACAGGGTTAATTTGTTGCAGGATCTCGAAGGGACCAAGGAACTTGGGAGCAAACTTGTATGAAGGCACCCTCAAGCGAATGTTTCGAGAGGACAGCCAGACTTTAGTCCCAGGAAGATACTGAGGCGGCTCTCTTCTTTTGGTATCTGCCTTACGCTTCATGCGATCTACCGCCTGCAAAATAGAGGACCAGGTCTGTTGCCAGATTTGCAGGAAGTCCCCATATGCAGAGTCAGCAGCGGGTACCTGAGATGAAGTCGACGCTGGAAGAGGAACTCTGGGATGCTGACTGTACACGATGTGAAACGGAGTGGAGGTGGTGGACTCACTTGTGTGGTTATTATAAGAAAACTCCGCCCATGGTAGAAGCTGTACCCAGTTATCGTGCTGTGAAGAGATGAAGTGGCGGAGATAATTTTCCATGATCTGGTTGATCCTCTCAACTTGCCCATTGGACTGGGGGTGATAGGCAGATGAAAAGTCCAAACTCACATCCAGGAGTTTACAGAGGGCTCTCCAGAAGTTGGAGGTAAACTGTACCCCCCGGTCGGACACAATGTGAAGAGGCAAGCCATGCAAGCGGTAGATGTGCTGAATGAAGAAGCTTGCCAGTCGAGGAGCAGAGGGTAGGCCGGTCAGCGGGATAAAATGTGCCATCTTAGAGAACCGGTCCACCACCACCCAGATGGTGTTGCATCCTGCCGAGAGAGGAAGGTCCGTGACGAAGTCCATAGCGATGTGCTGCCAGGGGGCACTGGGTACAGGAAGGGGTTGAAGCAGGCCGGCAGGCTTGCTGTGAGCCACCTTGTTAGAGGCACACACCGTGCAAGCGGAGACAAAGTCCAGAACATCATTAGGTAGCGTGGGCCACCAGAAGTGACGAGCGATCAGGTCTTGGGTCTTACGGACACCGGCGTGCCCAGCTAGTTTAGAACTGTGTCCCCAGCGGAGAATTCTTTTTCTGTCTGCCAACCGAACAAAAGTTCTCCCTGGAGGGATATTTCTAAGCTGCAGAGGATTGGCGGTGACAACGCAGGATGGGTCTATGATCGTCTGAAGGGACTCCACCGTGTCTTCTGTTTCTAATGATCTGGACAGGGCATTGGCCCTCACGTTCTTGTCAGCAGGATGGTAGTGGAGCAGAAATTGGAAACGGGTGAAGAACAGTGACCACCTGGCTTGACGAGGATTCAGTCTTTGAGCGGACTGAAGGTAAGTGAGATTCTTGTGGTCGGTGAAGATCAGAATGGGGTGAGCAGCGCCCTCCAGAAGATGTCTCCACTCCTCCAGGGCCAATTTGATAGCCAGTAGCTCCCGATCTCCAATGGAATAATTGCGCTCAGCAGAGGAAACAGTCTTGAGTAGTAGCCACACACTACTGCCTTTCCTTTGGAGCTCCTCTGGAACAGAAGTGCGCCTGCACCAACAGAGGAAGCGTCCACTTCCAGTGAGAAGTGCCGAGATATGTCAGGGGGATGGAGGATCGAAGCTGAAGTGAAGGCTTTCTTGAGGCTAATGAATGCGGACTCTGCCTCCGGAGTCCACACCTTGGCGTTTACACCCTTCTTGGTAAGGGTAGAGATGGGGGCCGTCAGAGAAGAAAAGATCGGAATAAAATGCCGGTAGAAATTGGCGAAACCAAGGAACCGCTGTATGGCCCTTAGGCCTTGAGGACGTGGCCATTCCAGGACAGACTTTAACTTCTCAGGGTCCATCTTAAGGCCTTGATCTGAGATGACATAGCCCAGGAAGGGCAGAGACCTCTTTTCAAAGGTGCATTTCTCTAACTTGGCATACAAGCGATTCTCTCTTAGTCGCAGAAGAACTTGACGAACGTGCCTCCGATGGGTCATCAGATCTGGGGAGAAGATTAGAATATCATCGAGATAAACTACAACACATGTATAGAGGAGATCTCGGAAGATGCCATTAACGAACACCTGAAATACTGCGGGAGCGTTACACAGTCCGAAGGGCATCACTCGGTATTCGTAGTGCCCATCGTGGGTGTTAAATGCCGTCTTCCATTCGTCACCCCGGCGAATCCGGATTAGATTATAGGCCCCTCGCAGATCTAGCTTGGAAAAATTTTTGGCTCCTCGTATGCGATCAAACAGCTCGGAGATGAGTGGCAACGGGTACTTGTTCTTGACCGTGATCTGATTGAGACCACGGTAATCAATGCAGGGTCGGAGAGATCCATCTTTCTTTTTAACGAAGAAGAATCCTGCCCCGGCCGGGGAGGAAGATTTTCGAATAAAACCCCTCTCCAAGTTCTCCTTGATATAGGCTGACATCGATAAAGTCTCTGGCAAGGAGAGAGGATATACTCGTCCACGGGGAAGAGAAGCATTGGGAACCAGTTCAATGGGACAGTCATAATTCCGATGTGGAGGCAACGTCTCAGCCTCTCGTTTGCAGAAGACATCCGCAAAACTGGCATACTGAGAAGGTAGATTGGAGAGTGACTGCGGTAGAGGGGGCACAACAGGACGGACTAGTGACAGGCAATGGCTATGGCATCTGGAACCCCATTGAAGAACTTCTCCAGAACTCCAGTCGAGTGTCGGGGCGTGTAGACGGAGCCATGGCAGACCCAGCAGGATAGGATTGATAGCCTTGGGTAGTACCAGGAAGGAGATCTGTTCTGAGTGAAGAGCTCCGACCCGTAATGTCACCGGCTCAGTGATGAGCATGATTGGATCAGGCAGCGGTAGACCATTCACAGAGGCAACAGCCAGGGG
The DNA here is from genome assembly GCF_050947455.1 of Rhinoderma darwinii. NCBI lineage: Eukaryota > Metazoa > Chordata > Amphibia > Anura > Rhinodermatidae > Rhinoderma > Rhinoderma darwinii. The sequence continues at coordinate 63,565,608 of NC_134696.1, read as the reverse complement.
TCTCTCCAGACGGACTGTGGGTAGTTGAAACCGATCCACTAGATCTTGGTGGATAAAATTAGCAGCCGCTCCAGAGTCAAGATAGGCGTAGGAAGGATGTGATGCCTGTCCGGTGACGATGGCCACAGGTATCGATAATTTGGAAGAGGTTTTAACGTTTGGAGACGTTCCACCTAGAGTTGCCTCTCCAACCAACCCTAGGTACTGGAGTTTCCCGGTTTCTGTGGGCATTGACGCACAAAATGACCCTTGAGGCCGCAATACATGCAAAGTCCAGAGGAGCGTCTGCGCTGCTTCTCCTGTTCAGATAACCGGACTCTGTCTACCTGTATGGGTTCCTCAGGTAGCGCACTAGGGGTGGACAATTGTGGTCTCTGGGCAGGGGGTGCTGGTCTGTGGGCCCGGCTCTCCTGACGAACCTCTTGAGAGTGCTCCCGGATTCTCATATCAACCCGGGTGGCTAACAGGATGAGGGCATCCAAGGTAGAAGGAAGGTCGCGGGCTGCCAGTTCATCCTTGATGTGAGAGGACAGTCCCTGCCAGAAGGTCGCCACCAGTGCTTCATTGTTCCATGCCAGCTCGGCTGCTAGGGTACGGAAGGAGATCGAATACTCCCCTACTGTGGAGCCTTCTTGCTTGAGGGTCAACAGAGTGGCTGCGGCAGGGGATGTTCGACCCGGCTCCTCGAACACGGCACGAAAGGACTGCAGGAACAAGGCTAGGTCCGCGGATACAGGTCCTTGTTGCTCCAAGATTGGGTTCGCCCATGCGAGGGCCTTGCCAGCGAGGAGGGAGATAATGAACGCTACTTTAGCCTCCTCGGAGGGGAATAGATGAGGCCGTAGCCTAAAATGCACCGTGCATTGATTGAGAAATCCTCTGCATGCTCTGGGGTCACCGTCATAGCGAGGAGGAAGAGGCAGAGGAACTGAGGATCCGGAACAAACAGGGGGAGAAACAGGCAGTGGCACGGCAACAGCTTCTGGAGGAAGAACTGGGGGTGGAACAGCGAGTAGATCCAGGCGGACCAGAATAGAATTCACCGCCTCAAGGAGTTGATCCTGACGAGTGCGTAGGTCATGCATCTCTGTCTGAATCTTCTGTACTGGGGTCTTGGGCTGGCCAGCGGGTTCCATGGCCTGAGCGTACTGTCACGGACACTGGGTTTGTGGACCCACTAGGCCGCTCCGCCGTAGCGGGGAGGCAGCTGACCAGGTCACAGTCTATGTGAAAGCAAGATAGCAGACAGTAATGCTTAGGTACCTGAAATAGTCCGGACGGTGACTGTGGCTTCAGCACGGATGGAGACAGGTGCGGAAAGTGGCGCCAGACGTGGCGGGCAGTATCCGATGAGCAGATGGCACTTGACGTGGGAGATGGCACTTGACGTGGCAGATGTACTTGACGTGGCAGATGACACTTGACGTGGCAGATGGCACTTGGCGTGGCAGATGGCACTTGACGTGGCAGATGGCACTTGAAGTGGCAGATGACACTTGACGTGGCAGATGGCACTTGACGTGGCAGATGACACTTGACGTGGCAGATGGCACTTGACGTAGCAGATGGCACTTGACGTGGCAGATGACACTTGAACACGGGTAGGCACAGGAACAATGCGGAATACAGGAACGGTAACAGGGCACGGGTAACAGCTGGAACGGGAGACACTAAGGGACCATTTGCGAGACAGACAGGGAAAGACTAACAACGCTCAGGCAAGGATCAGAAGGGCTGGGGCATTCTTATAGGGCAGGAAATCATGTGGGTTAATGAACATTGTTTTCATGTGCGAGCGCTGGCCCTTTAAGAGCGGGCGCGAGCGTGCGCGCGCACCCTACGGGACCCGGCTGGACGGAGCGGAAGTGAGCACTGGCATCTCCTAGGAGGGAGACGGAGGCCAGCGCTCACAGATCCATGGCTGCGGGCGTCGGGAGGTGAGTGAACCCGACGTCCCGCCGCCATGGGCGCTACATGCACTTATTGGATATATATGTAATTTTCTATTTATGTGTGTAAGCGTAGTTGTATATATATGTAATGATGAATATACATTTATAGGGGTATGTTACGCTTTATTTTTTGTTTGGGTTGGTATCTTTACGCACTGTGGAGATATGTGTACAAATGGCCAATAAACACAGCCTATGATCTAACGAGACTGATCTAATCGTAGTACGGTCTCTGTCTCTCAATGCTGAGACACGCCCACCATCCTCTTACTCTCAGACGTAACAATCTGGCATCGTGCCATTCTTTAAGATGGCGCAGGTCTCCTCGTGTCCATCGGACCTGGACAGTGTGACTTCCCCTCTGGTGTTCGGCCGTTGTTTTGATGCGCACGCGCAATACACACACTTTGAGAGACTGTCATCATACGCTATTACTTTGATGCCCGGATGAGCACCATTGCGCATGCGCGGTCCGGACTATCATGGCGTCTCCCAATGTGAATCCAGCCCTGTGCACAGCTGAAACCTTCCGTTTCTGAGATATAGTAGGCGTATGTATAATGTTAATTACAAATGCTTACAATCTGTGTATGCTCCCTGTTCATTTGATACTGACACATAGTAGGCGTATGTATAATGTTAATTACAAATGCTTACAATCTGTGTATGCTCCCTGTTCATTTGATACTGACACAGTCCACTCCCAGTGTATCCCTTACTTAAGATGACTGCTATTCCATCATTTAGTACCCCTTGAGAAAGCTGACGGCGAAACATGCGTCGGGGGCGTCTAGTGTGGTGATATTTTCTGTGGGACATATCATGCAATCTACAGGTTGGTATAGCCTTTTGAGCCTGTGATTTTGGGCTCTCTTCTACATTTGTTAAGCAGTGTTAACATACTGTTCATTATTATATCTTTGAACTTCTGCTATATACCTTGGTTAGATGTATATGACCATTACGTTGGTGTGTACTTTTCTTGCTATACCCTTTGGTTTGGACTGAGAAACCTGTACCATACCATATCACATGATGTTTGTAGTTTACTAGCATGCTATGTGTATGTGTCCCTGTTGTATCTCCACGCTATTCTTTTATTACTTGTATCATTGATTTTATCGTCTGATGGCCAATATATTGTTATGTGTATTTCAATAAAGTTTTTTTATATTTTCATGGTACAAATTGTGTGCTGTATGTTATTTATCCAGGCATAGATATGTTATATATGTCTTCGTGATAGGTATTTGAATTTTGAATTTTGTCGTTTTTGATCTGTGAGGACGCATGATAATTCTTTTGGCGTATGTCCATGGTCTATACTTGAATAGGTATTTATTAACATTTCCTATATGTCTACTTTATGTTTGCATCATTTTTTTCACGTGCTTTTATTTTTCTAGTACGTTACAAGGCTTAGAACTTTAGCTGCAATTTCTTGCAATTTCAAGAAAATTGCAAAAGGCTATTTTTTCAGGGACCAGTTCAGTTCTAAAGTGGCTTTGAGGGCCTTATATATTAGAAACCCCCTATAAAACACCCCATTTTAAAAACGACACCCCTCAAAGTATTCAAAACAGCATTCAGAAATTATTTTAACCCTTTAGGCATTTCACAGGAAATAAAGCAAAGTAGAGGGGAAATTTATAAATTTCAATTTTTTTTTTTACGAAATTCAATTGTAATACAGTTTTTTCTGTAACAGAGAAGGTTTTACCAGAGAAACGCAACTCAATATTTATTGCCCAGATTCTGTAATTTTTAGAAATATCCCACATGTGGCCCTAGTGTGGTAATGGACTGAAACACCGGCCTCAGAAGCAAAGGAGCAACTAGTGGATTTTGGGGCCTCTATTTTATTAGAATATATTTTAGGCACCATGTCAGGTTTGAAGAGGTCTTGTGGTGCCAAAACAGTGGAAACCCCTCAAAAGTGACCGCATTTTGGAAACTACACCCCTCAAGGAATTTTTCAAGAGGTATAGTTAGCATTTTTAGCCCACAGGTTTTTTGCTAAATTTATTGGAACTGGTCTGTGAAAATGAAAATCTGTTGGACCCACGGCAGGGCTCAGAAGGGAACGAGGGCTATTTGGATTTTGGAGCACAGATTTTGCTGGAATGGTTTTCGGTGCCATGTCGTGTTTGCAAAGCCCTGGAGGGACTATAACAGTGGAAATTCCACAAAAGTGACCCCATTTTGTAAACTACACCCCTCAAGGAATTTTTCTAGGGGTATAGTTAGCATTTTGACCCTACACGGTTTTTGCTGCGTTTATGGGAATTATGCCGTGAAATTGAAAATGTTAATTTTTTTCTAATAAAATGTCGTTTTAGCTCAGATTTTTTAATTTATACAACAGATAAAGGAGAAAAAACACCCCAATATTTGTAAAGCAAACTCTTCTGAGCACAGCAATACCCCATATGTGGTAATAAACTGCTGTTTGGACACATGGCGGAAGTTAGAAAGGACGGAGTGCCATTTGACTTTTGGAGCTCAAGTTTTGCTGGAATGGTTTGCGGCCCCATGTCACATTTGCAAAAGCCACTGAGGGGCCAAAATAGTGCAAACCCAGCAAAAGTGACCCCATTTGGGAAACTATACCCCTCGTGGAATTTATCTAGTGGTATAGTGAGCATTTTGACCCCACAGTTTTTTTGCTGAATTATTGGGATTATGCAGTGAAAATGAAAATCTACATTCTTTCCACTAAAATGTTGAATTGTTTTCATTTTCACAAGGAATAAAGGAGAAAAAGCACCCCAACAATTGTAAAGCAATTTCTCCCGAGTCCGGCAATACCCCCATATGTGGTCATAAACTGCTGCTTGGATACACCACAGGACTCAGAATGGCCGGAGTGCTACTTGGCATGTAGATTTTGGTTGATTGTTTTTTGGGCACCATGTCGCATTTGCAGAGCCCCTGAAGTACCCGTACAGTAGAAACCCCTGAGAAGGGATTCCATTTTGGAAACTTTACCCCTCAGGGTAATCATCTAGGGGTGTACTGAGCATTTTGATCCCACAGGTGTTTCATAGATTGTATTAGAATGAGGCAGTGAAAATGAAAAATTATTTTTTTCCCCAAAAATATGTCGTTTTTCACCCATTTTTTTTTTCCCACAAGGGGTAATAGGAGAAAAAACAACACATAATTTGTTACCCAATTTCTCCCGAGTACGGCAATACCCCATATGTGGCCCTAAACTGCTGTTTGGGCACATGGCAGAGCTCAAAATGGAAGGAGTGCCATGTGGCTTTTAGAGCACAGATTTTGCTGGACTGGTGTATGGGCGCCATGTCGCATTTGCAGAGCTCCCTTAGGTACCAGAGTAGAGTGGAAAACCATGAGAAGTGACCCAATTTTGTAAACTATACCCCTCAAGGCATTTATCATTTGCCTGGACATATAGTTACATAGTTACATAGTTACATAGTTAGTACGGCTGAAAAAAGACACATGTCCATCAAGTTCAACCAAGGGAAGGGAAAAGGGAAGGAAAAATTTCTACACATAGGAGCTAATATTTTTTTGTTCTAGGAAATTATCTAACCCTTTTTTAAAGCCATCTACTGTCCCTGCTGTGACCAGCTCCTGCGGTAGGCTATTCCATAAATTCACCGTTCTTACTGTAAAGAAGCCTTGTCGCCTCTGCAGCTTGAACCTTTTTTTCTCCAGACGGAGGGAGTGCCCCCTTGTTTTTTGAGCGGGTTTTACAAGGAACAGGATATCACCATATTTTTTGTATGTGCCATTAATATATTTATATAAGTTAATCATGTCCCCCCTTAGTCGTCTTTTTTCAAGGCTAAATAGGTTTAATTCTTTCAATCTTTCCTCATAACTTAAATTCTCCATGCCCCTTATTAGCTTCGTTGCTCTTCTTTGTATTTTTTCCAACTCCAGGGCATCCTTTCTATGAACTGGAGCCCAGAACTGAACTGCATATTCTAGATGAGGCCTCACTAATGCTTTGTAAAGTGGCATTATTACATCCCTGTCTCGCGAGTCCATGCCTCTTTTAATACACGACAATATCCTGCTGGCCTTTGAAGCAGCTGATTGACACTGCATGCTGTTATTGAGTTTATGATTTACAAGTACACCCAGATCCTTCTCAACAAGTGAATCCGCCAGTGTAGCGCCCCCTAGGACATATGATTCATGCAGGTTGTTGGTACCCAGATGCATAACTTTACATTTATCTACATTAAACTTCATTTGCCAAGTGGACGCCCAAACACTTAGTTTGTTTAAATCTGCCTGTAATTCATGAACATCTTCCATAGTCTGAACTATATTACATAGCTTGGTGTCATCTGCAAAAATAGAAATAGTGCTATTAATCCCTTCCTCTATATCATTAATAAATAAGTTGAATAATAGTGGTCCCAGCACTGAACCCTGGGGTACACCACTTATAACCGGTGACCATTCAGAGAAGGAATCATTGACCACAACTCTCTGGATACGGTCCTTGAGCCAATTCTCAATCCAATTACAAACTATATTTTCTAAACCTATAGTCCTTAATTTACCCATTAGGCGTCTATGGGGGACAGTGTCAAATGCCTTTGCAAAGTCCAAAAACACTAAATCCACAGCGGCCCCTCTGTCTAGACTTCTGCTCACCTCTTCATAAAAACAGATTAGGTTAGTTTGACAACTTCTGTCCTTAGTAAAACCGTGCTGGCTGTCACTTATAATGCTATTTATTGTCACATAATCCTGTATATAGTCCCTCAATAGCCCCTCAAACATTTTCCCCACGATGGATGTTAAGCTTACTGGTCTATAATTACCCGGGGAAGACCTAGAGCCCTTTTTGAAAATAGGCACCACATTTGCCCTGCGCCAGTCCCTTGGCACTATACCAGTCACTAGAGATTCTCTGAATATTATGAAAAGGGGGACAGAAATAACTGAACTAAGCTCTTTAAGAATTCTAGGGTGTAACCCATCTGGTCCCGGAGCCTTGTGCACATTTATTTTATTTAATTTAGCTTGGACCATCTCTACATTCATCCAATTCAGTATATCAACTGATATATTAACAGCACTGGCACCGGCTACATCAGCTGCTCTTTCTTCTGTTGTATATACAGAGCTAAAGAACCCATTTAGTAACTCTGCCTTCTCTTGATCCCCTGTGATCAACTCCCCATTACCATTATCTAGGGGTCCTACATGTTCAGACCTTGGCTTTTTTGCATTTATATGCTTGAAGAATTTTATTACATTTTTACAGATTTTATTAAGCTCTTTATATTTTACAAAGGCTACAGCTGTACCCTCAGATTTGTATTTTTTAAATGCCCTTTTTTTGTCATGTATTGCCCCTTTCACAGAAGGTGTAAGCCATGTGGGGTTTAATTTGAGTCGTTTATACTTATTACCTGTAGGAATAAATTTTGCACTATAATAACTCAAAGTAGATTTGAAAATCTCCCATTTATCATTTGTTCCATTATTTGACATTAGTTCTTCCCAGTCTATATCCTGAATTGCAGCCCTCATCCTGGGGAAATTGGCTTTCTTAAAATTAAATGTTTTTGCCCTCCCAGCCTGCGTTTGTTTTTTACAGTATAGGTAAAATGTAACTATATTGTGATCACTGTTACCGAGGTTTTCACGAACATTGACATTCCCAACAAGATCTGCATTATTAGAAATGACCAGATCCAACAGAGCTTCACCTCTAGTCGGGTCTTCCACAAACTGGCCCATAAAATTTTCCTGCAACAGGTTGAGGAAATGTCTCCCCTTTGCAGTTGAAGCCGAACCATGACACCAATTAATATCCCGGAAATTAAAATCTCCCATTATCACTACAGTACCCGCCTGTGCAGCCCGCTCCATCTGTTTATATATCTGACCTTCCATCTCCTCAGTTATATTGGGGGGTATATAGATTACACCAAAAGTAATTTTTTCAGTGTTTACCTCCCTTTCTAGTTCCACCCACAAGGTTTCAACCTCCTCACAGTCTTCACCCACTATTGTCTCTTTCACACTCGCCTTCATATCACTTCTCACATACAGACATACACCACCACCTTTCCTATTTGTCCTGTCTTTACGAAAAAGTGTAAAACCCTGTAGATTTACAGCCCAGTCATGTGAAGAGTCCAGCCATGTTTCAGCAACACCAACTATATCTATATTTTCTTCCAGTATCAAGGCCTCCAGCTCCCCCATTTTGCTTGCTAGACTTCTGGCATTTGTGAACATACACTTTAACTTGCCTGTCAGTTTTTCACTTTTATTATCAGAAATATGATTTGACATTAATCGGTCCTTTTTATTTACACTGATGTTTTGTAACGAAAGGATCTCCTTATCTTGTTGTCTAGTCCTCTCCCCACATTCTGTTTCTCCCCCCACCAATATAGTCTGACCCCTCTCTAACCTGGCTACCCCTTTTTTTTCTACATTGACCTCCCTCCTCAGCCCTAGTTTAAATACTCTGCCACCCCAGCTAGGATTCTCTCCCCCAGCACAGCGGACCCCCTTCCATTTAGGTGCAAATCATCTGCAGAATACAGTTTGTACCCCAATGAAAAGTCAGCCCAGTGCTCTAGGAACCCAAATCCTTCTCCTCTACACCAAGACTTCAGCCATGCATTTAACTCCCTAAGCTCCCGCTGTCTTTCCTGTGATGCGCATGGCACAGGCAGTATTCCTGAGAATACAACCTTGGAGGTCCTTCCCTTCAGCTTGTAGCCTAGCTCTTTAAAATTATTCTTAAGGCTCCTCCACCTACCATTTATTCTGTCGTTGGTACCGACATGGACCACGACAGCTGGATCATCACCAGCCCCTCCCAGCAATTTGTCCACCCGTTCCACCACATGCCGAACCCTGGCACCAGGGAGACAGCAAACCATTCGGTTGAGGTGGTCTTGGCGACAAATAATTCTATCCGTCTTCCTGATTATAGAATCCCCTACGACTATCAATTGTCTTGGCTTACCAGCATTACCATCCCGCCGACTACTAGCTGGGCTGTTCTCCCGGCTGTTAGGGAGATCAGTATCCACTAGGGCTGCCATTTCTGAGACTGACACCCTTGCATCATCACCCAACTTGGCAATTTTGCCTGGAATGTCAGAAACCGGATCGGCCTTCCTTGTCTTTGACCCCTTTCTACTGCCCCTAACTACATTAACCCAGCTACTTACCTGATCCTGCTCACCCATGTCTTCACCCTCCAGTTGTAACCCACTAACTGCATGCTCTGTGAGCAGCAAGCTCCGTTCAAAATTGTCTATCCTCCTCAGTGTTGCATTCTGCTCCTCCAGATCTCTAATACGAGCTTCCAGGTGAACAATATGCTCACATCTGCCACAGAGATATTCACCCTGGAACTCCGGCTCCAGTCGTGCATACATATGGCAAACTGTGCACTGAAGAAAACCTCCAATCTTGCTGTCCATTATCCCAGTTACAAAAAAAAAAAAAAACTGCGAACAGGTGTTAATCAAAAAGATAAAGAAGTAGAAGAGCACTTACGTGGGCTTTAACTCCTCTTTTGAACTCCGGTTTTTGGAACTCCACTTAATATACAAACCACTTGCTATTCAAGCCACAGAGCAGGCTCTACAGAGTAGTGAGGCCAGATTTATACCACCTGGTAGCAGCTAACCCCTCCCCCTTACTCAGCTACTCAGGAAACTGCAAAGGAAAAATGGTTACAAATTATGTCACTTTTGCAAACTTTGTAGCAAGCAAGCAATCAATACATATATCACATACAATGGCCCCCCACTTTGTCACACACAACACAGTAAATCAATCCGGTTTTTGGAACTCCACTTAATATACAAACCACTTGCTATTCAAGCCACAGAGCAGGCTCTACAGAGTAGTGAGGCCTGATTTATACCACCTGGTAGCAGCTAACCCCTCCCCCTTACTCAGCTACTCAGGAAACTGCAAAGGAAAAATGGTTACAAATTATGTCACTTTTGCAAACTTTGTAGCAAGCAAGCAATCAATACATATATCACATACAATGGCCCCCCACTTTGTCACACACAACACAGTAAATCAATCCGGTTTTTGGAACTCCACTTAATATACAAACCACTTGCTATTCAAGCCACAGAGCAGGCTCTACAGAGTAGTGAGGCCTGATTTATACCACCTGGTAGCAGCTAACCCCTCCCCCTTACTCAGCTACTCAGGAAACTGCAAAGGAAAAATGGTTACAAATTATGTCACTTTTGCAAACTTTGTAGCAAGCAATCAATACATATATCACATACAATGGCCCCCCACTTTGTCACACACAACACAGTAAATCAATCCGGTTTTTGGAACTCCACTTAATATACAAACCACTTGCTATTCAAGCCACAGAGCAGGCTCTACAGAGTAGTGAGGCCTGATTTATACCACCTGGTAGCAGCTAACCCCTCCCCCTTACTCAGCTACTCAGGAAACTGCAAAGGAAAAATGGTTACAAATTATGTCACTTTTGCAAACTTTGTAGCAAGCAAGCAATCAATACATATATCACATACAATGGCCCCCCACTTTGTCACACACAACACAGTAAATCAATCCGGTTTTTGGAACTCCACTTAATATACAAACCACTTGCTATTCAAGCCACAGAGCAGGCTCTACAGAGTAGTGAGGCCTGATTTATACCACCTGGTAGCAGCTAACCCCTCCCCCTTACTCAGCTACTCAGGAAACTGCAAAGGAAAAATGGTTACAAATTATGTCACTTTTGCAAACTTTGTAGCAAGCAAGCAATCAATACATATATCACATACAATGGCCCCCCACTTTGTCACACACAACACAGTAAATCAATCCGGTTTTTGGAACTCCACTTAATATACAAACCACTTGCTATTCAAGCCACAGAGCAGGCTCTACAGGGTAGTGAGGCCAGATTTATACCACCTGGTAGCAGCTAACCCCTCCCCCTTACTCAGCTACTCAGGAAACTGCAAAGGAAAAATGGTTACAAATTATGTCACTTTTGCAAACTTTGTAGCAAGCAAGCAATCAATACATATATCACATGCAATGGCCCCCCACTTTGTCACACACAACACAGTAAATCAATCCGGTTTTTGGAACTCCACTTAATATACAAACCACTTGCTATTCAAACCACAGAGCAGGCTCTACAGAGTAGTGAGGCCTGATTTATACCACCTGGTAGCAGCTAACCCCTCCCCCTTACTCAGCTACTCAGGAAACTGCAAAGGAAATATGGTTACAAATTATGTCACTTTTGCAAACTTTGTAGCAAGCAAGCAATCAATACATATATCACATACAATGGCCCCCCACTTTGTCACACACAACACAGTAAATCAATCCGGTTTTTGGAACTCCACTTAATATACAAACCACTTGCTATTCAAGCCACAGAGCAGGCTCTACAGAGTAGTGAGGCCTGATTTATACCACCTGGTAGCAGCTAACCCCTCCCCCTTACTCAGCTACTCAGGAAACTGCAAAGGAAAAATGGTTACAAATTATGTCACTTTTGCAAACTTTGTAGCAAGCAAGCAATCAATACATATATCACATACAATGGCCCCCCACTTTGTCACACACAACACAGTAAATCAATCCGGTTTTTGGAACTCCACTTAATATACAAACCACTTGCTATTCAAGCCACAGAGCAGGCTCTACAGAGTAGTGAGGCCTGATTTATACCACCTGGTAGCAGCTAACCCCTCCCCCTTACTCAGCTACTCAGGAAACTGCAAAGGAAAAATGGTTACAAATTATGTCACTTTTGCAAACTTTGTAGCAAGCAAGCAATCAATACATATATCACATACAATGACCCCCCACTTTGTCACACACAACACAGTAAATCAATCCGGTTTTTGGAACTCCGCTTAATATACAAACCACTTGCTATTCAAGCCACAGAGCAGGCTCTACAGAGTAGTGAGGCCTGATTTATACCACCTGGTAGCAGCTAACCCCTCCCCCTTACTCAGCTACTCAGGAAACTGCAAAGGAAAAATGGTTACAAATTATGTCACAGGGCTTAGGAGTGAAAGGCGCATGTGAGGCCTATTTTGGTGATTTTCGCAGCATTAGCCCACAATGGCAGAGCTCTGGGGTCAAATAGTAAAACAAACCCCCAAGTAGTGACCCCCATTTTGGAAACTGCACCCCTGAAGGCATTTTATTAACGGGTGTAGTGAGAATTTTGACCACATAGGTTTTTTTTTCTATTTGAAATGAATGCTCAGTGGATGGTGCAAAGTGAAAATTGCAAATTTTCACAGGTATGTGCCATTTTGTGCCCAGTTCGTGCCACTGAAGACAAATACGTCAAACTGTTAAGCGGGTTCTCCCCGGTATGGCGATGCCATATATGTGGACGTAAACTGCTCCTTGGGCACGCTGCAGGGCTCAGAAGGGAGGGAGCGCCATTTGGCTTTTGGAGCGTGGATTTTGCTCGCTAGTTGTTCTGTTTGGGGTATTTCAGTTTATGATGTGGGGGCAAATGTAATCTGTGCGGAGAACATCAGGGGCATAAAAAGAGGGTATAATAATGGGGTAAATAAATAATATTTCATAGATATGTGGCCAGTGTCACACTGATAAATGGTGTCGGATCTTATCTGCTTTTGGACGCTCTGCACATTTTGCATCGCCATATTCTGAGAGCCAAAACGTCTATTTTTTCTCCACCGGAGCCGTGTGAGGGCTTATTTGTTGCGGGACAATCTGTAGATTTCATTGGTACCATTTTGGGGTACATGCGATTTTTTTGATCACTTTGTATTTCATTTTTTTGGCAAGCAAGGTGACCAAAAACCTGCAATTCTGATGTTTTTTTTTGTTATTTTTTTACGCCGTTCGCCATGCGCTATTAATGACAATTTTAATTTATTCTGCGGGTCGGTACGATTACGGCGATACCATATGTATATAGTTTTTCTTATGTTTTGCAGCCACGATAAAATCACTTTTGTTTCAAATAATTTATTTTTGGTGTCACCATATTCGGAGAGCCATAACTTTTTTATTTTTCCGTCAAAAAAGCGGTGGGAGGGCTTGTTTTTTGCGGGACGGGTTGCAGTTTTTAATGGTATAATTTTGGGGTACATGCAACTTTTAGATCCTTTTTTTTATTCTGTTTTGCGAGGGGTAGTGACTAACAAACCGCGATTCTGGAATAGTTTTTTATTTCATTTTTTTACGGTGTTCACCGTAAGGGTAAAATAGCGTGATATTTTTATAGTTTGGTTCGTTACGGATGCGGGGATACCACATATGTGTACTTTTATGTTTTTTGGTTTTTCCTGTAATAAAAGACTTATAGGAAAAAAGGCTGTTCTAGTGTATTTTAACATGAAACTTATTTTTTTTAACTTTTTTACAACATTTTTCTAAACTTGTTTTAACTTTTTTTTTGTCCCACTAGGGAACTTGAAGACATGAAGCCCTGATCGCTATTCTAATACACTGCACTACCTACATAGTGCAGTGTATTAGAGCTGTCAGCTATTCGCTGACAGCAAGCCTATTAGGCTTCGCCTCCCGGCGGGGCCTAATAGGCTTCCGTACTAGGAAGCGATTGTTAGGCTACGGTTGCCATAGCAACCATCGGAACACCCGCGGGTGCCAATGGTTGTCATTAGCAACCATAGGGTACAATCTAATAACTTAGATGCAGCCGAAGCTGCATCTAAGGGGGTAATCGGCCAAATCGGAGCCTAGCTCCGGTCCTGGCCGTTAGGGTATGATGTCAGCTGTATTGATCGCGTTGATCGATGCATCGAAGGGGTTAATTGGCCGGATCGGAGCCTTGCTCCGGTCCTGGCCGTTACAGCGGGGTGTTGCACAGCCGATACCCGGCGGTGATAGCGCTGGCTCAGCTTCTGAGCCAGGGCCATCACTTACACTATGTCATGGAGCTCTGATTGGTCAGTCTGCTTTGACTGACCAATCACAGCGATCGCCGGCAGGAGACCGCTGTGAATGGTCCCCTGCCGTCTTACTGTGCCGATCAACTGCCATAAACAGTTGACGGCACAGTTCTGTCAACTTGTCATTTGACAGGGTGACAGTTTTTAGCCAGGACGCACCGGTACGCCCTGGTGCCTTAAAGCACTTCAATGCAGGACGTACCGGTGCGTCCTGGTGTGGTAAGGGGTTAATATTAGCAGATATATATTATTTTCTGTTTTATTGAATAACTAATTACAATTGTTTTGTTTTTACACATGAGGCACGTGCTATAGTGCTGCCTAAATGTTATTTTGGAAAATGTGAGATGTTTTACAGGTAAATGATTGCAAGTCATTTTAAAGATAAAATTTATTTTTGTCAGGAGAAAGCCATTTTGTTCCAGGCTGTTGTGTATTACAAGGGGTTAAACTAGTGCCCCCCAGATAGAGTGCCCAACCTTATTATGTTGAGATGTAGTATTGAACCCTGCTACATTACTTTCGCAGAGTCCAAAAAAGGGGGGAGTAGTGATGAGACTGATCAGGTACAATTTTGGTTTGTTTTGAATTAATGAATTTGGTTCCAGGAGATCTACAAAATGTGTATGAGACCCCAATGAGTAATCCACATTAAATGTGTATGAGAGTAACCTAAATGTTGAGGTTTTTCTGTGTAGATCCTTCCAGAACAGTAAATATGGCACTGGGTATGCTGTGCTGTAGTCTCCACCCAATATGATGTATTGTGTAAGAGACCATCCCCCTCCAGCAAATTTACACAAGAGGCCGAGGTCACTCACAGATGAGTCTTTACAGATTTAGTGAAAATTATCTGAACATTGTTAATTTTATGTAAAGATTTTAGTAATTTTTATTTGTTTTTGTATTAATCAAGTATTTACAGAACCTGATAAAAGTGAGATTCTCAAAGTGTTCTGGATTATCAGATGAGTGTGGAGAAGTGTATAACATTTGTTTTTATTTTTGAGAATGAAGACGCCACCGCTTTGAAATGTTCTATCTATATGTGACATGGGTTTTTAATGTAAATTTGTAATGTAGAAACACTTCATACAATATGTACAAGACAAGATACGAGTTACAAGGTAAATCATCCAGAAACCACTCTCACCTTCTTGTTCATCTCAAGGAGCATAGCTGGAGGTGCTCGCTGAGGCTTATAACCTGGCAGAAGGTAAGACGGCCGACATTTACACTGACTCTAGGTACGCTTTTGGCATCGCCCACGATTATGGGAACATTGGTAGTAGGAACTTTATTGGATCATCGGGTAAGTCAATTGAGAGAGCAAGAGATGACAGACCTGACAACAAGAGTATGTGCAGTCAGTTTGTAATGGCAGGAAGGAGGTGAAGGGAAGGTGAGCCCTAATCTATCCACCGCCCTGTCCCTGCCTACTTGCAACGACCCGCCCTAGGCGACGAGGTACAACTGGGCGGCGGTCCCTACGCTGGCTAAGTGCACAGGAAGACAAACAGGGAACACGCAAGGGAAGGGGCAGTAGCCACGGAACGCCACGAGGAAACGGGGCGGCGAACGAACAGTCAGGACCAGGACGAAGTGAGTACACCCGAGCGGGCACGGAGACAGAAGCAAGCCAGGGCAAGCAAAGCAGGTCAAGCAGAACTGCAGCAAGGCAGAAGCACGGCAGAAGCAGGCTGGAGCAAGCAGCAGTGGGGCCAGGAATACAAAAGAATTACAAGCACTGAGGGAGAGCACAGGGCAGGTAATAAAGGGCAGGGGGCGGAGCTAACTCCGAGAGACCAGGCCGCGATAGGCTCTCCCACTCCTGAGCCTGCCACCGTGGTTGGTGGGAGATGGTGTCAGTCGAACAGGTCTGGCCTCAGGTGTGGATTGATTAATCCCAGGAGTATAGCTAGATGAAGTACCTGGCAGATCCCTAACACAGTTATTGGAAAATTGGCTTGTCCCTGGATACAATAATGCCACCACTAGGTTTGTAGCAGCCTGCATGATGTGCGTACGGCATGACATAGGTAAAACAGCAAAGGTACCTGTGAAAAGTGCACCCTGGCCAGATTACCCGTCCCAGCGACTGCAGAACAAACAACTACCCGAGGTAGAAGTGTATGAAAACTCGTGTGTGTACACCTGTTCTCAGGGTGGCCTGGAGCCCGGCCAGTATCTTCCCCACTGCAGACGTTGTGTGTAGTGACAGGGGAACAGTGCTTATCCCAAGTATTGAACTGGTGTTTGTACAATGATAAGATGTCAGCAGTTCTCCAGATGTTATTCCAAAGTTAGTTTGTTTAATAACGATATTCAAAAAGTGTTGTGGGAATATTAAATACTCAGGTTAAGTTTTATGTAAAGTTCTGGACCAGCCTTAGCATTGGACTATTGGAGGCCGGCGTCAGTATTATGTTTGTGTAAATGATAACTTCTCAGTGCAAGTAGATTCCCGTTTAAAAATATTTTTGTTGTGAAAGGAAAATTTTAGAGCAGAGAATTCTGTGCAGTGTATATTTGTATGTATAGATATATAAAAAAGAGAAGAAGAATCAGTTTGTATGTATCAGTTTTACTTACTGCCCAGTGTGAACGTTTAACATAAATCTGCCATTGCTAATGTTTTTCTTCAACTCAATTATCTGATTAAGATCAATTACTGATTATGCGATGAAAAGATTGTTCTACACAGGTAGTGTTCAACTGGGACGAAAGGCGTGAAAACCAGATTATGACAGAATGTAGATGGATAAAGGAAGGTAAACCGGTAGCATCTAAGGCACTCTTGATTGCAATTGCATTGATGGTGTATGACCTCACATATGCCCCAAGACTGCAAGGATCGATGTGGTAAGATCTAATTGGTTTGTCCCAGGCTTTACAGCTGATGCTGCTAAATTCTGTTAGAGCGGTTTGATTTGCCTACAGAACAATCCTGGCAGACCGGTGTCAACCTTGTGATACCCGCCTCCCACGAAGAGAACCGACCTTGAGAGGCCTTCCTAGGTAGAACAAACCAGAGTGGGAAGAAATTGGTTTGAGACACTGGTCAGATAAAACGTATGCTATCTGTGAATATTTATAAATCCTACTAAAAAGTGTAACACCAAGTGCAAATACAATGTACCCAGTAACTACACATTGTCTAGGTGCCCTGTCCAGTGGAACAGAGAAGTTTTTCTTACATAAAGGTTTTTGTTTGATGTAGTTTAAGGGCCTGACATTGTTATTGTATGTACTTAGAACAACGTTTATAGTGTATGCGGATGATGTTATCACCAGATTAGCATTTATTTTAAAAATTGACATGGGTTGGGTCCCCGGCAAGTGCCAGTAAACATGACCTAAAAGACTTTTAATATGATGAAATCCATCACTGAGATGCGGCAGAGGCAGCCTGAGCCAGTACAACGAGTTTGTCATGAACTGACGGGAGTGTCACAATTCTAAGCAGCCGTGCAGACAAGTAACTTGCCAGAGGAAGAGGACAGATGCAGAGGGTTTGTGGTTGTCACAATAAAACTCCACTAATCCGTCTACGTGGGATCTCACCCCAGGCTCACAGCATGAGGTGCTATGTACAGCCCGGTGACGTATACTAAAAGAAACGGTGTCTGACAGATGAGAAGGACCAAACCAAGTCCTGATGAAATCAGCAAAGTAAAGTAAAGTAAAGAAAAGACCAAAGACCTGAGTGAATCCGTCAGCAATATCAAGTGTTTTAATAAGTAAGTAACCAGGAGGGGGTAATAATAAATCACCCACTGAACACCACTGTGCAGTCTGACTCCACAATTGTGTGGGTTACCCTGAGGATGACAGTCAGTGAAGAGCAGAAGACAGGAGAAGAAGAGGATGATGATGTACAGGACTTACAATGAACTGATGGGACCCAAAACCTGAGGGTGATAGCATGAGATTGGTGATAGCATTATATTATTAATTGAGGCCCTATTGTTTATATTGTCTGAGGTTTATAATTATAATGTGTGTAAATATGCCACGGTACTGCAAATTACAATCTGAGGACTTTTATGTGGAGGTGTGAGGTGAAGGTCACTGGTTGTTGTCACTCATATGTAAGAAGTACATGGCAGCAATGAGAGCCTGGAGGTTATGTGACCCGGGTGTCTTTAGGTTTGGGGAAGATGCAGCCCATGACCTGTTATATCTGCAGGGGTAAAAGTCCCATTAGGACAGTAAGTGACAGTGCGACAATTATGACCAATACAAGTGGCGTGGAGGAGAAGTTTGGATTATTGCCAATATTAGTAGGTTTAACAGTAAAGAATGCGAGGGGCTTAGAAGCCAGATTCGAGGGTCCATACCTGGTCCTCCTGATCTCGCCCACTGCAGTTAAGCCGGAAGGAAGGCCAACATGGATCCACGCCTCGCACTGCAAGAGGGTCTCTTCCAAAGAATGACTATCACCATATACATCCTTATCCTTTTTCGTGTTATTGCGCAGACTGCTGAGGGGGGACATGTAGCAATCACCCAGGCTGATGGGGTGACCACTTTTTGGCATAATTCTTCTAATACACATGTAGCTACATACCAGTTTGAATTTGAGTCTCTTATCCCAATTATTACTGTTGATAAAAATGTAGATTGGATTAATTATATATATTACAACCAGCAGCGGTTTGTAAATTATACCCAAGATGCTTAACAAGGGTTAGCCGACCAACCAGGGCCCACCTCAACTGTGCCCTAGTTTACACAAATAGACGAGGTGACACCGACAGTACAGTCCCTTTAAAGACAACCATCCTGTATCCTGAGGAGAATAGGGAAAGTTAGGACCATTCTGAAACCTTGGAAGTCCAGGTACAAAGGGGGGTTACTCATAAGGAGTATCTCGTCTCAAGCTGGTGAAGAAATCCAAAACCCCTACCCGCCTGGTTCAAGTGGTCAGTAGTAGGTTGCTAGGTAAGACTCAGGGATAGAGTAATAATATTTTTAGGGGGGACTGTCAGGGATCATTAGCCTGTATATTGCTTGCAAAAGCATTATTACTTTATATAAACTAAATATCAGTATATTCCACAAAGAACTTGAATGTATGAAACAAGATGGAGCCTGCATAAGGAACACGCCTATGGAAGACATGCCCCTGGAATGCAAGAGGAGTGTGCAGATGAACTTACAGCTGAATAGAGCCAATAGGGCTTAAGCACGTCCCACCTTCCTACAGAGAAGATTTTTTTTGTAACCTCTTTGTGTAATAAAATAGTTGTACTTCCTACTTCACTGAGGGAGGATCTCTACCAACATTTCTGTCTGGTATATTTCTTCCACGCATGCCCTCAGTTTCCAACTTACAGAGATGGTTATTCGGTGTGAAATAAAAGGGAAAGGATCCCTGACACAATCACCGAAGGGTTTACAACCCCATTTTGGACTGGGTGCATCAAAAATATTTGCTAGTTTTTCTGGTGTAAGATGGCTGTTTACCACAATGTATCTCAAATTCTTAGATGGTCTTGCCATCATGGCAGGACGATTTTGTAAGAGTTTAGATAGTATAGCATCCGTATGTTGTATGGGACAATATTTTGTGTGTTTTACATATCGTATTCCAGCTGGTATTAAATGTAGAGAAGAATATTACCTTGTTTACTGTTTGAGATTGAGTTTTAGGTTGTAATCGTTGGTTCCTAGGTGTGGGTTTAGCTCTAGAGAAGGCTTTTTGATACAGCAATTACTATAGCATGTTCAGGGAATCTGTTTAACCTCTTAACGCTGAAGGACGGATATATCCGTCCTCTGCAGCTGCTAGTTCGCGCAGGAGGACGGATCGCTCGGGTACTGACAGTGTACATACGCGAGCAGCGGCAGGATAATACACAGCCTGGCTCCTGACGCAACTGCCGGAATCGAAGCGCGCTCCGATTCCGGCAGTTTAACCCATTAAATGCTGCTGTCAATAGCGACATCTAATGTGTTTGACAGAGGGAGGGAGCTCCCTCTGTCACCCCATCTGCGCCCCGCAAAGAAATCGCGGGTCGCCATCGGGTTTCCATGGCAGCCGGGGGCCTAACAAAGACCCCTAGGTCTGCCTTCAGCAAATGTCTGTTAGGCCATGCCGGAGGTATGGCCTAATAGATTGCCTGTCAGTTTTACACTGACAGGCAATAATGCTTTGATATACTACGTATACCAAAGCATTATATATGCGATCAGCAGATCGCATAGTGAAGTCCCCTGGTGGGACAAAAAAAATAATTTAAAGCAGTTAAATAAAGTTTGTGAAAAAAAAATTAAAAAAATTTACAGTCAAAATCAAATAAAACTTTTTTTGCCCAAAAAGTGGTTTTATTTAGTAAAAGTGTTAAAAACAAATAACACATACACATATATGGTATCCCCGCGATCATAACGACTTGCACAATAAAATGAACACATTAATTAAACCGCCTGATGAACGGCGTCCAAAAAAAACGCAAAAAACTAATGGCAAAATTCTCTTTTCTCCCATTCCCCCCATATAAAATTTAATAAAAGTTAATCTATAAGTCCTATGTACTCCAAAATAGTACTAATGAAAACTACACCTTGGCCCGCAAAAATCAAGCACACATACGTCCACATTGACGGAAAAATAAAAAAGTTACGGCTCTTGGAATGCGGCGATGCAAAAACAAGTAATTTTTTTCTAAAAGGGTTTTTATTGTGGAAACGTAGGAAAACATATAAAACCTTTACATATTTGGTATCCCCTTAATCATGCCGACCCATAGAATAAATTTAACATGTTATTTAAGCTGCATAGTAAACGGCGTAAATTTATAACGTGAAAATCAATGCGGGAATAGCTGCTTATTTTCAATTCTCTCCTAAAATAAAGTTAATAAAAGTTAATTGATATATTATAAGCATCTAAAGATGGTGCAATTACAAAATACAACTCGTCCCGCAAAAAACAAGCCCTTATACGGCTATGTCGACGGAATAAAAAAAAAAGTTACGACTCATGGAATGGGACCGTGAAAAAACAAAAAATAATCCTTGGTCATTAACGCGCAAAATGGTCTGGTCATTAAGGGGTTAACCGGTTTCCAACCGCCGAATGTATAAAAACGTCCGGCGGTCGGGGGCCTTAAAACCCGCGCCATAAAGTATTTACGGTGCGGGTTTTAGCTTTCTGCCTGATCGATCGGGCAGCTTAATGTCGGGTCTCCGGCAATCAGTGACTGCCGGGGACCCTGAGGAGAAGATAGAAAAAGCTTTCAGTGCTTGTATCTTCTCTAATCACTTGTACACAGCGCTCAATGAGAGCTGTGTATATGAATAGAGGCAGCGCTGCTGGTCACATGATCGCCAGGTGCGGTTAGTGACAGGCTGCTGCTGGGTCTAACTAGACCCAGCACAGCCCTCTTATTGACTATAAGGCTGGATTCACACGAGCATGTTACGTCCGTAATGGATGGAACGTATTTTGGCCGCAAGTCCCGGACCGAACACACTGCAGGGAGCCGGGAGTTATGTACGACGCTAGGAGTCCCTGCCTCGCTGCAGGACAACTGTCCCGTACTGTAATCATGTATTCAGTACGGGACGGTAGTTCCACGGAGAGGAAGTCCCTCTCACACAGCCCCAGGAATAGATTTGCATATGAGGGCACACAAGCCGCCCCCCTGGAGCTACAGGATGAAGGAACCATTAAAAGTAAAAAAGTTGTGTCAAAACATACTTCAGACAAATGAGAAAGAATTGTATCATGTCATTCTCCATGTTACTCATTTGTAGGAAGTACGAAACCGCCTGTATGCCGTCACAGTGATGAATGTTAGTATAACGATACAACGTCGCATGTGGCAAAAATGGTGTCAGTATCAAGGCATATACCATCAAGTTTTAATTGTGAGTCTGCCGAGTCTCATGCAGGATGGTAAATACTCTACCATTGGTTTTAAGTAGAAGTCGATGTATTTACATAGATTTTCTGTTACGCCAACAATACCTTAGATAATAGGCCTTCTAGGAGGATTATAAATGTCCTTATGTATTTTGGGAAAAAGATAAAATGTAGCCACTGTTAGATCAGATACAGTAGCTATAAAACCCCTGTTAACATGCCAGGTTTTTGTCATGTCAAAAAATCTGTACAAGATGAATAATTTCAGAACCTTTTCCACCTTTAATGGGACCCATAATCTGTACAATTCCATTGAAAAACAATCTGAAATCATTTAGAGGGGGAAAATAAAAATAACAAAACTACAATAATGTGGTTGCATAAGTGTGAACACACTCTTATAATTGTGGATGTGGTTGTGTTCAGAATTAGCCAATCACATTCAAACTCATGTTAAATAGTAGTCAGTACACAGCTGCCATTTTTTAAAAGGATTCTGAGTAACCGCATATAAAGTTCAGCTGTTCTAATAGGATTTTCCTGACATTTTCTGCATGTGACAGCAAAAGCCATGTTCCTTAAAGAGCTTACAACACATCAAAGGGATCTGATTGTTGAAAGGCATCAGTCAGGAGAAGGGTACCAAAGAATTTCCAAGATATTAGATATACCATGGAACACAGTGAAGATGGTCATCGAGAAGTGGATTACATTTACCACAACAGTGACCTTACAAAGATTGTCGCCAAAAACTTGATGAAAAGACCAGATGAAAATTGGTCCGGAAGGCTACCAAGAGGCCTACAGCAACATTAAAAGAGCTTCAGGACTTTCTGGCAAGTACAGGTTGTGTAGTGCATGTGACAACAATCTCCCGTATTATTCATATGTCTGGGCTGTGGGGTAGGGCAGCAAGACGGAAGCCTTTTCTAACAAAGAAAAACATCCAAGCCCAGCTATGTTTTGCAAAGACCTACATAAAGTCTGCCAAAAGCATGTGGGAAAACGTGTTATGGTCTGATAAGACCAAGGTTGAACTTTTTGGCCATAATTCCAAAAGGTATGTTTGGCTCAAAGCCAACACTGCATATCACCCAAAAAAATACCATAACCACAGTGAAGCATGGTGGAGGCAGCATTATGTTTTGGGGCTGTTATTATGCAGCTGGAACTAGGGCTTTGTAGCGTCCATGGCCACTGGCTGTCGGGTTTACTCACCTCCCGACGCCCACAGCCATGGATCCGTGAGCGCTGGTCCCCATCTCCTTCCTAGGTGCCGCCAGCGCTCACTTCCGCTCCGGTCTGCTGTGTTCCATAGGCACCTGTAAGACAATCCTCATTATCAACCACATGATTTCCTGGTCTATAAGAAGGCCTCAGCCCTTCTGATCCTTGCCTGAGCATTGTTAGTTATTCCCAAGTCTGTCTTGCAAATGGTCCCTTAGTGTTTCCCGTTCCAGTTGTTACCTGTGCCCTGTTACCTGTTCCTGTATCCCGTGTTGTGTTCTTGTTCCTGTGCCTACTAGTTGGAGTTGTATCTACTGCACCTGCTGTTGCTTTGCCACGTCCTGTGTCATCTGCCACGTCCAGACGGATTTGCCACGTCTGGCGCAACCTGTGGCACCTGCCATGTCCTGAGGGATTTGCCACGTCTGGCCCAATCTGCGGCACCTGCTGTCATCCGCCACGTCTGGCGTTACCTGCTGCACCCACCTCCATCCGTGCCAGAGCTTCGGCCACTGTCTGGACTAACTAGGTACCCTTGCGCGGGACTTTGTATTTATGGGGTTACTTGTTTGGCCAGCTGACTCCTTGCTACGGCGGTGCGGCCTAGTGGGTCCACATACCCACAAACCGTGACAGGCTTTAGTTAAGGTGGAGGGAATTATGAACAGTTCCAAATACCTGCAGGCATCTGCTAAAAAGCTGAAGAGGAATTTCACCTTTCAGAACAACAACGATCCAAAGCATACCTCCAATCAATAAAAGAATGGCTTCACCTGAAGATCAAAGTTTTGGAATGGCCCAGTCAGAGCCCAGACCTGATTCCCATTGAAAATCTGTGTAGTGACGTGAAGAGGGCTGTACACAGGAGATACCCTCGCAATCTGAAAGATTTGGAGCGCTTTTGCAAGGAATAGTGGTAAACAATTGCCAAGTCAAGATGTGCCATGCTGATTGACAGCATTCAGTCTTTTTGGGTAGACGTAAAAGTCAAAGGGTAATTCAACAAAGTATTAGTTTAACTCCTTAATGACCAAGCTTGTTTGGACCTTAAACGACCAAGCCAGATTTGTCAAATCTGGTATGTCTGACTTTATCTAGTTTTGCATATCCAAGTAATTCTGACAATGTTTTTTTGTCACATGTTGTACTTTGTTTTAGTGGTAAAAGTAGACTGATACGATTTGCGTAAATTAATAAAAAAATACAAAAATGTATGACATTTTGTAAAAATGTAAATGTCTCCCTATTTTGAACTTCAATATGTCACATATGTACATACATACTGTACAATTTTTTGGGATCAAATATATATTTCCATCTCTTCACTGAAAAAAAACCCAAAAACATTTTTTCAGCAATTTAGAAGAATAATAAATGTAATAATAATTTTATACGTTTTGAAGTACATTTTGTTTTCCTGCACAAGGAAATGTTTTCAGAGGCTCATTGGTGTCAGAATGATGGAAGCACCCATAAATGACTCCATTTTGAAAACTACACACCTTAACGTATTTATTAAGGGGTGTTGTAAGCATGAGCCCACAGTTTTTTTGTAAGAATTCATGCAAAGCAGGCGTAAATCTATAATTACAATTGTTTCACAAATGTGTCATTTTAAAGACAGATTTCTTTGTATAGCGAACATGAGAATGAAGAAACACCCCTCAAAATCTATCACCTTGTGTCTCCTGTTTTCAAAAACATTTAGAAAAATAGACCCCTTAAGGTATTTATCTAGGGGTGTAGTGAGTATTTTGACCAGTGGCAGGGACGGGGTGAAGGCTATGGTGCTCAGTGAGCCTTTTGACATCCTTTTACAAAGGAGGTGCTCTAAAATTTTCTCCTGATATTGTAGGAAACGGAGTGTTCTCTGTATCTTATAGATCACATAACTATTATAAGTAGCCCTCTGCATGAGGTAGATCGCTACCTTTTTAATACCAGGCCCTAGTTTTGCGTTTGACCAGGTATGGTTGTAGGACCTGGTCAGATAGATCAACCCCCCCCCCCCATTAATTTATTGTAATCCACTACGCAGACCGGCTTCCTCTTATCAGAGGTAGCCCCCCTCTCTCTCACTGCCACTGTGGTGTCCTCATGCACGGTGGTCAGCATGTAAACCTCCTTTTTGTCACTTCACTTGACAACAAGTAACTGGTCACTTGCAAATGAGAGTGACACGCTCCTTTCTAATCGCCTGGACACCAGTTGTTGAGTGAAGCCGGCTCTATTTTTATGCACTGTCTCACGGGCCCCTGTATTAGCAGCATGGAACGACTTATACAGAGGGATAGTTGTCCGTGTACACATGGTGCCTTTTCTGTAGGAATGGCACCATGATTTCCCAGACAATTTTGCCACTAGTGCCAATATTCTCTGGGCATCCTGGGGGATTAACATGGCTGTCCCTGCCCTCATAAATAAAAAAGCCACAGGTGTAGCCCGTTGTGCTCTCGCACACCATATAAAGTTTTATGCCGTATTGGGCTCTTTTGAAGGGGATAATTTGGAGAAAGAATAGATGGCCCCTGAAGGACATAAGAGACTCGTCTAACGCTAGTTTTTTGCCTGGGGTGTATAACTTTAAAAATGAGTCACTTAGGAGGGAGATAAGGGGTCTCAATTTGTTGAGGCGATCATAGGCTGGGTCACTTCTTGGGGGTATTTGGGAATGGTTGGAGAAGTGCATAAAATGCATTAGTGATTCATAGAGCGTTCAGGCCATAACGGCTGCAAAAACAGTCGTGCTGTGGATAGCGCTGGTCGCCCAGTAGGAGCGGATAGAAGGTTTTCTTTACTATTCCCATGTTTAGGATAATTCCCCCCAAAAAAAGATTTTTTTCCGGAAACTGTTGTGGGGGTCCATCCTCTTGCATAGCAAGAACTGGGATTTTGGGTGACAAATTACATGGCATATAAATTTGTCTGCTGGACAATTAGTTCCAGGACCTGATCACCCATATACAGATGAAAAAATTTATAGGCAGTAAAATTTGAGACATCTGTGTTGATGCCTGCAGTCGCTATAAATGGCGACATTTGGGGGTGGGGAAAAGCAATTGCAGGATCCCACATCGCGGGAGGTACCGCGTTACCTGCCCCTGATGCTTCAACTGTGACTGCTGCGTCCACCACCATAGGGCTGGGGGGGGGGAGGGGTTCCAGTTTCAGAAGAGCTTGTGTCGCTTTCTGAGCATAGTTCTGCTTCTGAAGCAGTGTCCGTACCGCTACCTGAACTTCTGGAGCACAGCAAGGTGTCCGCCTGCTCTGCAGTGTACATTCTGCGGCTTCTGCGATTCATGTTCGCTACACTAATAATAATAACTAATAACTTTTTTGTATTTATTTTTATAAGACATACCAAAAAACTAACTTTTACGGTAATCCGCAGCTAATAACCGCTATTATAATAGCATAATAAGAAAAAACAGATCACAGTTAATCTGGGGGTGATTACGAGTAATCTGGGGTGATTACGGGTAATCTGGGGGTGATTACTGGTAATATATGAACAATTGCGAATATGTGGTGGATTTCACAGTATAATACAGCACAAGATGAGAACGTAGTATCTCTCTAACCTCTCACAAATCAACTACAGTGAGAGGAAGGAAGGAAGCAGCACAAATCCTGTGCTGTATTTTGTAAATATGTGACTATGGTCACTGTGATAGGTATATCATAGTGACCATATGATCACCAATTATAACGGTCCCTGATGAGTTACTATTTACAGGCAGAATATCTGCCTTACATTCAGAGTGCATGCGTGTGCCATTTTCTTAATTTTTTCTTTGTATGGGAGCATGGCCCGAAAATGCGGCCCACGGCCATCGACCGTGCCCGCAACTCGGGACGTGATTACGGGCACGGCCGTGTGCATGGGGCCTTAAAGATTTCAGTTTGTTCTTCAATACAATTGTACAGAATATAGGTGACATAAAAAGGTGGAAAAAGTACTGAAATTATTCATCTTGGACTGATTTTGTAACATGACAAAAATCTGGCATTTTAACAGGGTTGTGTAGCCTTTTTATAGCCACTGTACAGGCAAGGTTTCTGCTAAAGCTTTTGATATAGTGCCCTCATTAACTGCATTTTGGATCAAGTTTGAAGCTGTAAATGAAAGGAGAAAAGTGGATTGTAAGTTAATTTTTTTAGAACATTTACGATCCCACAATTGTCTATTTGCTTCTGTTATATACATTTGTCGAGGCCAGGCAATAATGTTTCCGCCTTTGTTGGCCAGTTTGAAGATAACCATCTAGAAATTTGAGTCTTTGTAGGCTCAGTCTCTTGGTTCTTGTTAAATTATCATTGTGTATACCCTTTGGGATAGACCGCCAGTTCTGAGATACTGTTTTGACAAATAGATCTATGGCAGGACATGTTGAAAGGGGACGAAATTTGGTTGATTTTTTCCTCAGACAGTCTGGGACCTTGCCTCTCTAGTTGTCCTTCCAAAATTTGTGAAGTGTTTCTTTCTACTTGTGTTGTGAAGATTAAATCTTCCTCTTTGAAGTGCCATCTCTTGAACATCAGGGACAAAGCAAACAATTGGATCTTTTGTAACGTCCATGGCCACGGACCGTCGGGTTTACGTACCCCCCGGCGGTCGCAGCCATGGATCTGTGAGCACTGGCTCGCATCTCCTTCTCAGGAGACGCCAGCACTCACTTCCGCTTCGGTCTGCTGTTTCCCGTAGGGAGCACGCTCGTGCATCAATCATCATCAACTGCCATGATTCCCTGGACTATAAAAAGGGCCCTGCCCTTCTGATCCTTGCCTGAGCGTTGTTATCCCACGTCAGTCTTGCGAATGGTCCCTTAGTCTTATCCCGTTCCTGTTGTTACCCGTGCCGTTTACTGTATCCCGTGATGTGTTCTTGTTCCTGAGCCTGTAGTGTAGGAGTCGTGTTCTCACTGCATCTGCTGTCGTCTGCCTCGTCCAGTGCATCTTCCACATCCAGTGTGATCCGCCACGTCTGGCGCAACCTGCAGCACCTGCTGTCATCCGCCACATCTGGCGTAACCTGCTGCACCCACCTCCATCTGTGCCAAAGCCTTGGCTACTGTCTGTACTATTCAGGTACCCTAGTGTCGGACCTTGTATTGCTGGGGTGCTCTGTTCTTTGGCCAGCTGCCTCCTCACTACGGCGGTGCGGCCTAGTGGGTTCACATACACACCGATTGTGACATCTTTTATGGCTACAAATAGATCCAATACAGATGCAGGAGAAAATGTTAAACCTTTCGCAAGTACATATATATATCGCAAGAAGAGAGTTGACGAGAGGATAGATCGATTACCTTCGGATCTGATTGCTCAGTGTTTGACCACCATTTTTATCATTCTTCTTTTTGTTGGAAGAATGACTATTCCATCTTACATTGAAATTTTGTAAAGTCACCTGCTGCTGTTCACCGTGTGCGGACATAGTGGATATTGAGGATGTTCATATAGTTTTCAAAGGACCAGTTATCTGGGTCCTGGGACTTGTGGTATATTTTTTTCAGCAAGTAATTGCATTATTGGCTGGTATTGGCTGGGTATTATCCTCAGATGCTGTTTATTCGGTGCCCTTCCTATGATACACTCCTATGCCGAATACGCACTATAATGATTTGGATGTATATTGGATTGAATATAATCTGTTTTCAGTTTTTTTTTATTTGTTATGTTCCTTTTATGCCTACATATACCCTATGGATAACGGTCAGCACTTATTATGTGACAAGTTCTATTCTCCTATGCCTATTTTTGCCTATACTTCCTCAATAATTAAATTGGCCCATTGCTATTCACAAGCATTTAGTTATGGTATTTAAAGTGGTCTCTCCCAATGTTAAAGGGCTTAACTCCCCTTATAAACATTCTATGCTTTGGAAGGAAGTCATTGAGTTAAAAGCAGGTATTGAGTGTTTGCAAGAAACACACCTCCAACTTGATGATCTGCGTAGATTAAAACAAGAGCAATATTCCTATATTTACTCTGCTCCGGCTCCTCATAAACAAGGGTGTTTCCATTGCTATTAGGAACACAGTAGCATTCACATTGACTAGACATATTGTGGATAATGAGGTCCGATACGTTATCTTAGAGTGTTACATAAATAATGCTCCATATACTATTGTTTCTTTGTATGTCTCAAATTCTAGCCAAGTGAAATTCGTGAAGTACCGCCTTACACGTTTGCAACTGGAAAAAATTGGCCCTTTAAGAATGTCAGGTGACTTTTATAGTGTACAATGGCCATCTGTACAGTCCTGGCCAAAAGTTTTGAAATTGACACAAATTTTAGTTTTCACAAAGTTTGCTGCTTCTGTTTTTATAGTGGCAATTTGAGTTAACTGTAGATTGTCATGAAGAGCGATCAGATGAATTTGCAATGAATTGCAAAGTCATTCCTTGCCATGAAAATTTTATTAATCACAAAAACCCTATTTCCACTGTATTTCAACCCTGCCACAAAATGACCGAACATAATTTCAGTGATCTTCTCTTTTTATCTCAGGAGAAAGTGTTAACAAGGAAAAGGCAGCTGATATCACTCGGTCATGCTGAATGAATAAGTGCATTAACCAAAAAAAGAAATATCTCGATATCACAAAGATGAATGAATAAGAGCAGACTGGTTGCTTGAAAATGGATAGTGCTTGAAATCATTATCTTCTTTTGTTAAGCATAGTTACCTCCATGAAAACATGTGCAGTTATCATTGCTTTGCATCAAAAGGGCTTTACAGGCAAGGACATTTCGGCTAGTAAGATTGCCCCTAAATAAACCATTTATCGGATCATCAAGAACTCAAGGAGAGAAGTTCAATTGCTGTGAAGAAGGCTTCAGGGCGCACCAGAAAATCCAGCAAGTGCCAGGACCGTCTCCTGATGAGGATTCAGCTACGGGATCGGTTCAACACCAGTGCAGAGCTTGCTCAGAAATGGCAGCAGGCAGGTGACAGTGCATCTGCACGCACAGTGAGGCAAAGGCTTTTGGAGGATGGCCTGGTGTCAAAATGGGCAGCAAAGAAGCCACTTCTCTCCAAGAAAAACATCAACAGACTGACATTCTGCAGGAAGTACAGGAATTTGACTGAAGAGTACTGGGGTAAAGTTATTTTCTCTGATGAAGCCCCCTTCAGACTGTTTGGGAGAATGATTGTCTGGAGAATAAAAGGTGAGCGCTGCCATGGGTCCTTGATCATATCAATAGTAAAGCATCCTGAGACCATTCATGTGTGGGGTTGCTTTTCATCCAAGGGGGCTCACTCACAATTTTGCCTAAGAGCACTTCCATGAATAAAAATGCTATCTAAACATCCTCCAAGTGCAACTTCTTCCAACGATCCAGTAGCAATTTTGTGATGAACAATGCTTTTTCCAGCACGACGCAGCACCATGTCACACGGCAAAATTGATAACTCTTAGTGGCTCGTGAACAAAAAACATTGAAATTTTGGGTGCATGGCCAGGAAAATCCCCAGATCTCAATCCTATTGAAAACCTATGGTCAATCCTCAAAAAGCAGGTGGACAAACAAAAACAAAGAAATTGTGATAAACTCCAAGGGCTGATTAGGCAAGAATGAGTGGCCATCAGTCAGTATTTGGCCCAGAAGCTGAAGTCTTGAATGGTCACATTTTAAATATTAAGTCTTTGCATAAACTTGATGTATTGGTCAATAAAAATGTAAAAAGTTATGAAATGCTTATAATTGTACTTCAGTATACCATAGCAATATTTAAAATATCTAAAAACAGTGAAGCAGCACATTTTGTG
Source organism: Rhinoderma darwinii (assembly GCF_050947455.1). Taxonomy (NCBI): domain Eukaryota; kingdom Metazoa; phylum Chordata; class Amphibia; order Anura; family Rhinodermatidae; genus Rhinoderma; species Rhinoderma darwinii. Next base: position 63,534,844 of record NC_134696.1, on the reverse strand, counting down.
AAAACCAAAATTTGTGTCAGTCTCAAAACTTTTGGTCAGGACTGAAGATTCTACCTCCACAGTAACTTCCTCAGAACCAACTCCATTATTTACTTTGGTTAATAAACAAGAATTGTTTGAAATCTGGCATATCCAACATCCTATGGGGCATGATTTACATTCTATTCCCACCCTCACCTTGTTTATACGAGAATAGACTACTTCCTAGTCGATAAAGCCCTACTCTCAAGTTGAAAATTCTACCATCCATACGATAGTATGGTCTGAGCATGCTCCTATTTCCATGGTGGTGAATGAAAGATTTAACCATTTCCCTAATTATGTGTGGCGATTGAATAATTACATTCTCTCCCATCGGGATTTCGTTCCTAAAACCAATGTTTGCAAGATTATTTTCAGTATAATGATAAAAATGTAAGTATCAGATAGAACATTATAGTGTGCCCTTAAGAACAATGACCTTTTATTCAACAAATTTCCCTTACTAAAAAACAAAATTTCTGAATGACTGAATAATTTACACACTCTGAATAAGCGTCTTTCTCCACCTCCAGGGCCAAAGAAATATCACGAATACAAACCTAGATTGACGCTCTTAATAGTTCCAAATATGATCTAGCTTTACAACGCCTTAAAGTTACACATTACTGGCAGGGCAATAGATCAGGTTCCTTATTAGGCTGGATTCACACGAGGTCATTACGTCCGTAATTGACGGACGTATTTTGGCCGCAAGTCCCGGACCGAACACAGTGCAGGGAGCCGGGCTCCTAGCATCATACTTATGTACGATGCTAGGAGTCCCTGCCTCGCTGCCGGACAACTGTCCCGTACTGAAAACATGATTACAGCCATAGCATGCCAACTTACGTCACAAATAGCCAAAACTAGAATCCCTTATATGTTTAAATCTGATGGGACTTAATTTGTGGATCCACAGGGTACTGCTGATTGCTTTGCAGAATATAATGCACTGTACAACATAGAAAATGATTCTTCCCAAACTTACAGAACATCCATTCATACTTGTCACAATTACACTTTCCTACAGTGTCACAAGCTCATTCTATACTTTTATCACAAGTTTTCACTGAACAGGAGGTAGATTAGGCCATTCAGTCATTAAATTTGAATAAATCACCTGGCCCAGATGGGCTCACAAATTAGTTAAAAAAAAATAAATCATAGATCTGTATTATCCACATATTTGGAGTGTTTAATGAAGCCTCCGAAACTTGGGTTAGTTGTGAAACCTTTGCTCAAAGTATCCTTGTCTGTCCTGATATTACAGGAATTCGGATTGGAGATATTGACCACCGCATTGGCTTATTTGAAGATGTAATTTTTTTACTATCGTCTCTGGAATGTTCCCTTATTTACTGTTGTAGATCATATTGACGCCATCAGTGTGGTCAGCTGCTACAAAATTAATTCCACCAAATGTCTTTATTTTAGACTTAGGTGTTCCATCTTCCACCAAATCCCTTCTCCAGTCAGAGTTCCCTTGTAGATTGGCAGATGTCATTCCGTATTTGGGAATAATTCTCACATACCTGTCCACCCGACTACTCTCCTCCAATTTTACTACCTTGTTTTCTCAGTAAGGGTATGTGCACACGGTGGCAGGCTTTTACGTCTGAAAAGACAGACTGTTTTCAGGAGAAAACAGCTGCCTCGTTTCAGACGTAATTGCTCCTCCTAGCATTTTGCGAGGCTTCTCTGACAGCCGTAAATTTTGAGCTGTGCTTCATTGAGTTCAATGAAGAACGGCTCAAATTACGTCTGAAAGAAGTGTCCTGCACTTCTTTTGACGAGGCTGTATTTTTACGCGTCGTCGTTTGACAGCTGTCAAACGATGATGCGTAAATGACAGGTTGTCTGCACAGTACGTCGGCAAACCCATTCAAATGAATGGGCAGATGTTTGCCGACGTATTTTAGCCCTATTTTCAGACTTAAAACAAGGCATAATACGCCTCGTTTACGTCTGAAAATAGGTTGTGTGAACCCAGCCTTACACAAAAATATAGCCTTGTACTCTAAATTCTCAATCTCATGGACAGGTAGGATATCTGCTGTAAAGATGCTATTACCCCAAATCCTTTACTATTTTCACAATCTCCCTAGCCACGTTCCACTTTCCTAAATTAGACGCTGTTGGAGTTAAATACTATCCTTTATTTGAAAAAATCAAAGAGCTAGAGTAGTCTCAAATATTCAGTATTTACCTCCTCATATTAGTGGTTTGGAATGTCCCTGCGTTCTCTCTTATTTTAGGGCTGCCTTGTTGGATCAGTTGAAAGGATGGTGGACAAATAATACATCTAAACATACTGTGACTATGGAAGCGTCCTTATTATCTCAACCATCTCTGCACAATTTCTTGTAGCATCATGCTTTCTCAGAGAAACTACCTTCTGGTATTGGTGGTACAATTACTGCAAGTGTAACTCTATGGAAAAGACATGCCCCACTCGCTTATGGAGACCATTGAGATTTTCCAGGACTCCCATACTGGCCTTGCAACTTTTAATTCCAGATATTAAAAATGGTGTCCGCTTGGGAATCCACACTTTAGAAGAGCATTAATGAGAATATATTAGTTCCTTTTGAACAAATTCAGAATTTGTTCAGGGTACCACATTTTTTTATAAGTATCTCCAACTATGCCATTTAGGCCGGATTCACACGAGCGTGTGCGTTTTGCGCTTGTTGTAGGTGCATGTGTCATCCGTTTCTGGCGCGTTGCTGCGTTTTTTACGCGCGTATGGCATGCATTTTTCACGAGCGTAAAAAAACGGAGGGTGGCGTTATGGAGAGGCCAGCCTACAAAAAGGCACCCTTCACAAACACATGCTTGATGTGAGCACATGTTCTCATCCTATTTGCAGCTTGCAAAATACTATTTGGTCATTTTCAGTGTTTCTTGGATTGTTGTCGTCTCTGCCAAATTATGGCGTTTACTCCGTTGGCCCGTGTGCTGCTAGCATGGTTGGTTTCTCGTCGATTTAGCGAGCGCCGTCCCATGCTCCAGAATCAAACGCGAAGAGGGAGAATTTGGGTTCATCCTCTTGTGGCACAGCGCACCTCCAAAGGGCACTTTCATACCCTCTATGACCTCCGGAGTCACCCAGACAAATTTCGGTCGTTTTGCCGCATGTCTGTGGCCACGTTTGATATTCTGCTTGAGCAGATTCGTACAGGAATCACCTACCAGGACACAAACATGCGGCGCTGCATTTCCCCAGAGGAGCGACTGCTTGTGACCTTCAGGTATGTGTGTTTTCTACAATTAGTGCTTCCCGGATGGTGTGTGGGTGTCATGTCCTACATAAAGTGTATTTTTGTTTGTGTGTTTTTTTCTCTCCCATGTAGATTTCTTGCTACAGGAAATAGCTACCATTCATTACATTTTGAATTCCTTCTGGGAGTCAGCACCATTTCAGGCATTGTCACAGGCACTTGTGTCATGCTGTGGCAGAGATTAAAGCCCACAGTGATGCCTCAGCCCACGGCAGAACAGTGGCTTAGTATTTCCGAAGATTTTCTGTCCGCCACCCAATTTCCTCATTGTATTGGTGCCCCAGACGGGAAGCACATTTGTGTGAAGAAGCCCCCCCACTCTGGCTCCAGATACTATAACTACAAACAGTATTTTTCCATCGTCTTGTTGGCCTTGGCGGACAGTAATTATTGTTTTACAATAGTACACATTGGGTCGTATGGAAGCTCTGCTGATGCACGCATATTTCGCTCATCCAGAATGGGCCATCGTCTTATGAGCAATCAACTTTCTGTGCCTGTACCGAGCATCCTCCCTGGCTCGCATGGACCACCAGTCCCATATGTCATCGTTGCAGATGAGGGTTTTGGGCTCACAAGCCAAGTAATGCATCCATTTGGAAGAAGAGGCTTGGATGACAGTAGGCGCATCTTCAATTACCGGCTAAGCAGAGCTCGAAAATGTGTTGAATGTGCCTTTGGCATTATGGCAAACAAATGGCGGGTGTTTCTCACAACAATGCAACGGACGCCGCAGAATGTGACCCGTGTCATACAAGCATCTGTAGTTCTTCATAACTTTACACGCATACATGACGCCAGTTTTGATGCTGAATATATTCGAAGAAATGCTACCACATCAACCATTCGACCACAAACATCTGGTATCCGAGTGTGCAACATTTTTGCCAAATATTTTGACAGCCCTGCTGGAGAACTGCCGTGGCAGGACGATTCTGTGTGTAGGGTGGCATTGTGGAGAATATGCGCGTAATTGATCATTAGTGAGGGCAAGGTTTGTAATTTTGGGGGGTATTTTAGTATTAGGGACTCGCAAGACATGAGGACCCTTGACGTGGGTTGCCAGCTTATATCTTTTGGGGTTTCGCCTTTTTTTTTGCTGCCAAACACGTAATTGTATGCGAAGCACATTGCCAAATCCAATGTTCGCAAATACAATCACAAATGTCCTTAGTGCGTCCATTATCAGAGCACTGCACGGCCGCATAGAAGTCGATTTGGATTCTAGCAAAACCACAAAAGATACACTAATACCTCAATTATGGCATGCAATTATCTTGAGCCCTGTCCACCATGTTGCAACGGTACCAAAGGACATGTTTGGGCAAGATTGTTACACAACATATTAATGAAAACACACACAGTTTTCAACAAAACAACACTTTAGGTGTAATGGCACAAAAAAAAACTGCACATACAACATATGTATTAAATGTCCACCAAAACATCGCACCAACATGATGCACATTCGGTAGAAATAAACAAAAATAGGCATAACTACTAAACAACAACTAAGATGCGGCCACAGCACTACAACTGATATCGCAGTTGTGGTGAGCTGTAGCTGGCCATTTCAGCACCACTATGCTGTCCATGGGCCTACAGAGAATGTTCCTCAACAGCATAGTCGCGCTGACGCTGAGTGTGGTAGCCGTGAGATGGGGCGTGTGGAAAGGTTTCCACGGGTCGGCTGTAGCCAGGTAAAGGACGGTCACGCACCGGCACAGGTGACATGCGGGACGGCATTGGGCGGTGGTAATGTTGTCGTGCCAAGGGGGTGGCAGGCTGGGAAGGGACAGGTGCAGTGAAGGGCACAGACAAATCGACGCCAATGCTCAATTGCCTGGAAGCACAGGCGTGGATTGTTTGGAGGTGTGGCTGAGTCCATCAGGCTGATTATGGAGCATTGGAGGCGCTCCATACGAAGGTCGGGTACTCGCTGGAGTAACGGGGCGATGGTGCGGCCAAAGGCGTCACAGGCGTCCTCGTCAGCGCAGCAGGTACTCGAGTACCCTGGTGTCCACCTGTGCACCTGCGGAACCCATGTGGCTGCTGCGGTCGTTTCACGCAGTACGTCCCGTGGCACCTGGGGTTGGCTGGACGCCTGTGGGGCTGGTTCGGGAGCAGTTGCCCCTGGGGTTAAGGGCAGCAGGGGATGTTCCTCTTGTGGCGCGTGCGGCTCTTCATGGGCAGCCGCCTCTTCTGTGTCGAGAAGATTGTCCCTGCATCTGTAATAAAAATGTACAGTTATTAGTAACTTTGCCACAAGGGACAAACAACCTGTTTTGGGGGAATGACATGTGAACACAGACATTTCTTCAAGGTACAGTGATTACTTATGGCCGCATCTCCATGATGTCCTTGAGGAACATCAGCTGCTGGGTGTACATATATTTTCGTTTTTTTGAGCCACCGTCACCAATTCGGCCTCTGGCCCCATATTCCCGCCGGAATTGATCCCAGCTGCTCCTCCACCGGGTTTTGACATCAACTGTACAAAGGAACCAAAAAAAAAAAAAAGAACTGACATTACCGAAATCTCCACTTGTTGGAAACGTTGGCATTCCCTTACCCACCAAGACACATTATACACAAGCTCAATGATGCTGTGACACACCCGCTAAGTTGCCCACTTTGAATATGTTAATACAAGGATACACTACAGCATGTGTTTTTTACATATATAAAGCAATGTACTTACCAATGCTCTTTCTGTCTCGTGTGCTGGCTTTAGCCCACTCATGGCTGAAGGTCTGCGCGATTTGATCCCATGCGACCTCTTTGACCGTGCGGTCGTGGCAGGCCTCTGCCCGCGTGTCCCACAACTCTGGCCTCTCCTGGACCAGGCAGATGAGCTTCTCCACATTACAAACGCGAGGCAAGCCTGCAGTACTCGGTGTCCAGCTCAAGCATGTGCCCAACAAGTGCAAAGCAACTTCCGGTTTGTGCTTGTTTGGACAAGTTTTCCGACTCATTTACATAGACTTAACAAGTCTTGCGTGAAAAACGCATGTCCCACGGAAGCACTTCCGTGTGGCACGCGTGATTTTCACGCACCCATGAAATCCGCACAAAGAACGGACATGTCGTGAGTTTTACGCTGCGGACTCACGCAGTGTAAAAATCACGCGCCTGTCTGCACGGTCCATGCGACGCGCGTGAAAATTACGCACGTTGCACGGACGTATACCCAGTTCGTCTGAATAAGCCCTTAGTGCAATGTTTAAGCTTTGATCCAGAATCTTTTAATCGCCCCTTATGAGTGTTTCTGTTCAGATCCAAAACGTATACGTAATAGGTGTTCCTAGGTCGGCTCAGGCTATTAATGCCTTCCGCCTAAATGACCCTTTACCTTTTATATTTAAATGGGAAAAGGATTTACAATGTACATTTACCAGAGAAGGGGAGATTTGTCTTTTGCATCTCTAAAAATGCTTCTAAATGTGTGAACCATCTGGAAGTTGCCAGAAGACTGTATTATAGTTGGTATTATACACCTTATTGATTATCGAAAAATGTATCCTGGGGCTTCCAAGATCTGCTGGAGGTGCCAGACCAAAGTGGTACACTGCTACATATTTGGTGGGATTGTGTTGGAATACAGGTTTTCTGGAATCAAATTAGGGTTTTAATATGCAGTACCTTACATTTAGTGGCGTAACAACCGCGGTACTAGCCGTAGTGGATGCTACGGGGCCCACGGCTTGAGGGAGCCCGTGCCGCCTGCCGACACGCCCACACCATATGCCAGGTGGTGCCGCTAGCAGCCGTTATGGCTGCTACAGAGATAGCGCCGCTACTACAGGGCCCACGCAGCCGAGCCCCTAACATGTATGGGCCGGGCAACAAAGGCCCTCTCATGCCCGTAGGCGTCGCTAGCACTGGAGGGGGCCCCAGTGCTAGCAACAGCCACCCCGTCTTGCAGTATTTGTACATGTGTCTATAGCACACAGGTACAAATACATGCATTAGCGCTGAATGGCCGGGCATTCAGTGCCTTACAATGACGCTGATTGGCGGGGCAAAATGACTTGCCCCACCAATCAGTGCCTTTGAACGGCGCTAGCAGCACGATGACGTCATCGTGCCGCTTCCATGCTTGAAAGGCGCTGATTGACGGGGCAAGTCATTCTGGTTTCAACTGTGTTTTTATTGAAAATTTTTCAAAAATATACATATAGCTTAGAGCAGCATGGAGGGCTATGCAATTCACATGGTAAGACAGTAACTTTCAATTGACAGACAAGACATCTGGGAAAAGACACAGGGGGTTAAGGGGGTGAGGGGGGGGGGTAGTCGGAGCTCCACCTACAACCTAATCTAGAGATCCCTGTATCCAATACTTGTCCCACACCACTTTGAACCTGTCCAGTTCATTGTCAATAGAGGCCGTCATATGTTCCATTGTACGTATTTCCCTAATTCTAGTTACTAAGTCGATGTGAGAGGGAGGGGTTGTCTGTCTCCATTTCCACGCTATCAACGTCTTAGCGGCAGTGAGAAAGTGTCGAAAGAGTCGAGCTGGTCATTTCCCCAAAGACCTAGGGGGAACATTCAGGAGGTAATGAAGAGGATCTAAGGGAATATCCTGCTGCAACACCGCCAATGCCAAGTTCTTAACTTTCAACCAATACTGTTGTACCAGTGAACAGCTCCAGAAAATATGGAACAGATCTCCTCTCGGACATCTACAGCGCCAGCAATCCGACGGAATACCCGGATTGTAGCTATGCAGAAAGGCAGGGGTATGGTACCAAAACATAAGGATTTTATATTGGTTTTCTTTATATGCAGTGCAGATGGCGGTTTTAGCTGCCTGCGACCAAATAATCTGCCATAATGAGAGAGGGATGGATTTATTCAGTAAGGCCTCCCACTTCAACATGTATCTATGCCCAGGCGGAGGGGAACCCTCCGGGGATAGCAATATAGCATAAATGGCTGAGATAAGCCCCCTAGTGGTGGTAGCATACCGACATAACCTTTCGAAGCTTGTAGGTGCAGTGACCCGCATGGATCTGAAAGTTTGCTGCATGTAATGTCTGACCTGAAGATAGGGAAAGAATGCAGAGGAGGGAATATTATGATGTTTTTGAAAGTATGAAAACGGGTGAAGCTCTTGCGTGTGGGGATCAACCATATCAGCCATGTGAAATACCTCAATTCCCGTCCACAATCGTACTATTCGGGAGGTAGTGCCCCCCGGAATAGTGGGAGTGTAGAGTACCGAAGTCAAGGGCGGGCAACCCGACGCCAAATGAAAGCGGTTTTTACAGGTTTCCCACACCTCCCTTTGAAATCTCATGGGACCCAATAAAGATGCAGTCGGCATTACCAGTGGATCGCCCCATAACAAGGAGTTTGGGTGAACCGGGGCCATCCATAGCTTCTCTATTTCGGTCCATTTATTGTACGCCCTTAAAGACACCCAGCTGGGTATGCGACGGAGGTGTGCCGCCCAGTAGTACTTCCCCACATCAGTCATTCTGCCCAGCCAATCAGCGTCTTTGAAAGACGCGTCGTTCAGCTCCAAGAGACCTGCCCTGAAGAGAGCAGATCTGCATTGCCATAGGACGGAGCGGGATCATGTGGAGTATTTAAAGATTTTTCTAATAAAACTGTGAGTGGCATTATCTACAGAGGGGGGGGGGGGTGTCTATATGTGGGGCACTATATACAGGGGGAGCTATATGTGAGACTATATACAGGTGTGGGCTATATGTAGAGCACTATCTATAGGGGAGCAATTTTAAGCGCACTTTCTACAGGGGTGGGCTATATGTGGGACACTATATACAGGGATGGGTTACTAGCTACAGGGGGGCTATAGGTAGAGCACTGTCTACAGTGGTGGGCTATATGTGGGACACTATATACAGGGGCGCTATATGTGAGACAATATCTACAGAGGTGGGCTATACATGGAGCACTATCTATAGGGGAAGCTACATGTAGGGCAGCACGGTGGCTCAGTGGTTAGCACTATGGTCTTGCAGCCCTGGAGTCCATATGTGGGCAATATATACAGAGGGCTGTATGTGGGACACTATCTACAGGGGCTTCTATGTAGGGCACTATCTACAGAGGCTATATGGGGATTCACTATCTACAGGGGGCTGAGAGCACTATCTACGGGGGGCACAGGGTGTGTGTGGGACACAGTGTATGGTACTATTATAATCAGGGACACAGTGTATTGCGCTATTATAGTTAGAGGTGCAGTGCATGGCGCTTTATTATATTTAGAGATGTTGAGAATTTTTACTTCGTTTATAGGTGCAGAAAGGTTTTAAAAGTGAGAAGCTGAAGACATCTGAGCGGAAAACTGCAGAAATGGGTCATGGCTGGGAGAAATCCATCATAGATGTCTGGACCAGAGGGAGAAGAAAATAACTAGAATCTGAGACGTCACCGGTGAGTCACTTAATGTAAATGTTTATTCTGCCTCCAATCAGTACTGTAGTCACTGTATGATCTGCAGCGAGATGATGGTGGTATGATTTTTTTTTTTCTGTGAAACTGCATCTCCCAGCATATCCTTACTATTGTTCGGGCAATGTTGGGAGCTGTAGTTTTACGCCGTACAAACCTATACGGCAGGGGTTGCACTAAATTGAGCTGTATTTGTTGTGGTGTTGTATATACGTACCGAGCTTGGTTCTGGTGTTATATATATATATATATGTACTGATCTTGGTTTTGATGCTGTATTTAACTACTGAGCTTTGTTCTGGTGCTGTATGTACGCAAGAGATTGGTTTTGGTGCTGTATATATGTACTGAGCTTGGTTCTGGGGCTGTATATATGTATTGATCTTGGTTCTGAGGATGTATATATGTATTGATCTTGGTTCTGGGCATGTATATATGTATTGAGCTTGGTTCTGGTGTTGTATATATGTATGAGCTTGGTTCTAGTGCTGTATTTATGTACTGAGCTTGGTTCTGGTGTTGTATATATGTATTAAGCTTGATTCTGGTACTGTATATATGTATGAGCTTGGTTCAGGAGCTGTATTTATGTACTGAGCTTGCTTGTGGTACTGTATATATGTCAGAGCTTGGTTCTGGTGCTGTATATATGTACGAGCTTGGTTCTGGAGCTGTAATTACATAGGATATATTTATAACAACATAATTGCAGGGCAGATGGAATTGTTTTCAATTCATTGTATATTTCATGGGAACCTGTCAGGTAGTTTTAACCCCTTGAACCGCCACCATGCGGTAATATATGACCTGACCATATTTCCCTGTATGTTTTTTTCAGATGAAGCAAAATCTATAAAATCACACTTTTAAACCGGCGCAAACTATATGCTAATTACCAATTAGAGGGTCATGTGAAGGTGCCGTATCCTGAAGAGTCACATAGCCTCCAAACCCAACTTTCCATTTCCTGGCTAATACAACTTTCTCGGATGCACCACTGCCTTGTTCTACTTGGGAGGGTGTGCGTATGTGTATATACACACATACTATAAATGCTATTTAATGCATAAAATTTGTTTCCTCGGCCCAAGTGCATAACCATACATTTATCCAACATTAAACTTAATTTTCCATTTCTCTGCCCAAACCTCCAGCTTCTCCGAATCCATCTGTAGTATTACATGATCCTCCTCGGTTTTGATTACTTTACAGAGCTTAGTATTATCTGCATATACTGAAATTAAACTCTATAAACCATCTACATGGTCATTAATAAACACATTAAAAAGAAGAGGGCACAATACTGACCCCTGTGGAACCCCACTGGCAACTGTGACGCACGATGAGGATGCACCATTAATATCCACCCTCACTTGTTTTGTTACTTATATTTGCTTTTATTCTCCATGTGTTTTTATGTAATGTCATATGTACCTTGTCATAACATTGCTGGCTACTGTAATTCTTTAGCTTGACTTATGCAATGTTGTGTCCTTAACACCAGATCTGCCTTATAATATTCCTTGTGATTTCCTTAAAATATGCTTGTATTTTTGTTTTATTTAAAATTCAATAAAAAAAAACAAAGAAAGAAAAAAAGAAAAAGCTATTTAATATTGACAATCATACGGACACACAGAAAAAAAATAAACA